>NW_017732177.1:593982-627088 GCF_001890085.2 Hipposideros armiger | reverse complement strand
GTATTCCTGGCTTATTATAATACTAACCTCTATTTTGGAGAGAATGGAAATGATAATTGAATGCTACTAGAGCCGCAGAGAATTTTACTCCTTTTACCTTTTATTAAGACGTATGGACATAAAAGTGCATTCAAGGGAAATACCTTTTGATGAATGCTACAAAAGGAACAATCACTAATCACCCAACTCAAGAAGGAGAATGAATGTTGCCAATTGCTTAGGATGCCCCCATGATCACCGCCTGTCTTTCCCTGCTAGCAGCTGCCACTATGTTGACGTTTGGGGTAACCATCTCCTTGCTTTTCTCTATAGTGTTACTCCATGCACGCACCCTTAAACAGAATGGATTTTGTATTAATGGAATCATATTGTAGGTGTCTTGCATCTGTCGTTCCACGTTTGGCGGTGTTCCTCTCTGCTATAGCACTCTCAAGGCCATCCTGTCATTCAGTGTATGACTGCGCCCTAATATATTTATTCCTTAGGGAGTATTTTTTTTTGTACCTAATGTTTACGGTAGAGAATTTATGGAAGTCGATCAGTCCAACAGAGTTCCGATTGGGAACAAACTGATACGTTCTGTCCTCCTTGTGGAAGCCCAGCCTTGAAACAGTGTAGCCATCTGCCATCCTCCGTCCACATCCAAGCTGGGCGGATGGCTGCTGGAGGAAAATTGCACAACCGCGTGAGCTCATGTTACTGCCGAGAAGGTTTTTCCATCCCACAGCCGGGCCCTCATGAGAGCAAGCAGTTCTGCCTGTGTCCCTTCAGCTCTCTGCCACCCTCCAATGCCAGCTGCGTCCAACCATCACGGCTCTCTCCCTGCACACCCTTAGCATATGACCTTGTCTGATGGAGGTCATTAGGTGGAGAGTTGTTCGTTTCTTAACTTGGCAAGGATGAATCTTAAGTGCATGCACACCCTGGTGCCCTGCCATCTCTGGGCCCAGCTGCCCTTCTTTTCCAGGTGTCACCTCCACCTGTGCCCTCCCCCCTACTTCGTAGCTCTTTGTCCCTCACCATCGGGGACAGTTTGACAACGTCTGTGAAAGGCCTTTGCCTTCATAGCATCGTTTTCGCCGTCCCTGCCATCATGTGGAGTTTTCTCAGTTCCCACCTGAAGAGTCTTTCTAACTGGTCTCCTCTCACACTTGAATCTTCTACTTCAGGCCATTTTCCCCTACAGAAGCCAGAATAATGTTTCTGAAATGCTAATCTGATCATATGAACCTGTCTTAGTTTCCTAGGGCTGCTGTAACAAATGACCACCAATGAAGGGTGTTATAACAGCAGAAGTATCTTCTCTCGCAGTTCTGGAAGCCACAGGTGTGAGCAAGATTGGTCCCTTGGGTGGCTCTGGGGAAAATCTGTCCCATGCCCCTCTGTGGAGGCTGCTGGCCATCCTTGGATTGTAGACGTACCCATCCAACCTCTGCCTCCATCTTCATGTGGACTTTTGGTGCCTGTGTCTTAAATTCCCCCCTTCTTCCTCTTGTAAGACACCAGTTGTTGGATGTCGGGCCCACCCTAAGTCTGGGATGACCTCAAGATCCTTAGTTTAATGACATCTGCAAAAACCCTTACTTCAAGTAAGGCCTCATTCTGAGGTGCCAGGAGTTAGTGCTTAGGCACATATTTTAGGGGCTGCTCTGCAACCCTAAAAAGTCCTCCTTGCTTAAAAGTCCTCCAGTGGTAGCGCGTTGCCCTTCAAGGTACAACCTATACTTCTTTTATTATTTTCTTTCTAAAGAAATTTTATTGGGGAACAGTGTGTTTTTCCAGGACCCATCAGCTCCAAGTCAAATAGTTGTCTTCAATCTAGTTGTGAGAGCGCAGCTCACAGTGGCCCATGTGGGGATCGAACCGGCAACCTTGGTGTTATGAGCACTGTGCTCTCACCAAC
The DNA here is from genome assembly GCF_001890085.2 of Hipposideros armiger. Taxonomy (NCBI): domain Eukaryota; kingdom Metazoa; phylum Chordata; class Mammalia; order Chiroptera; family Hipposideridae; genus Hipposideros; species Hipposideros armiger. The sequence goes on along the minus strand of NW_017732177.1, from coordinate 625,185 downwards.
TGAGCTAACCGGCTGCCCCAGGCTATTTGTTTTTAAGCCTATGAGAGAAAGAGCTCTTCATGTCCAGTAACGCAGCGGAGAATTTGGGGTGCTATTTTCTCGATGTTCCCCAGTTACAGAAAGAAGGAGGAACTATTGTAGTTTCGAAGCCTATGGACGTGCGTCCGGCTATTGTTTGTGTCGTGCATTTCGTGCTTTCTATTGTGGAGTGAGCTTTCTGGTTGGTAGGATAAAAGAACCTCCAAGTGGGTAAGCTGTCAGGAAAAGAAGTCTAGGACATGGTACCGGTCCAAATGGACAGCCTGGGAGAACCTGATGGGTGTCCATGGAATTCTGGACTCTTTACAAGTTCTCTGAATGCCTTCACATGTAACGAGCTACAAGCCGAAACAAAATTCTGGTGTCTCCAGGTGGCATGGAATGATTTCAGTCTTGTGGGTTTTAATATTCTTGTGACCACACTCAGGGGTACACAGTTTGATAACATTTTCGTTCCTATGAAAAGGTAACAGATGCACTGTTAAATGAAACGGATCGATGGGGGAGTGCTTTGAGTCTTAAGCTCTGCAAGTAAATTAATTTAGAAAAGAACGACAAAGGTTCTCTGGGCTCTCTTTGAGAAAGTCTCTCCCAAGTGATTTTTCAAGATGAGTGAAAGGAAAAGTATATAATTGTAGCTGTCATGAGATCGTTTTCTCCTTCATTTTGGGGGTCTATTCTCACGTGTTGAAATTGTGTTGACAGCGTGGATCACGCTACAATTGCCAAGCGACCCGCTCATCCTCCGAGTCCCCCGACTGCCAAACCAAGCCCTTCTCTCCCCTGATGAGACTCTCTTCCTACCATCCGATTTCCATCTTGCACTTTGAACTCTGTTAGAATGAAGAAGAGAATACATTCAAAAGGCACTGTGATGGAGACTGTTGATTCGTGTCACTGGTTTTTTGAATATAAGAAATGGAATGCGAGGCTTAGTTTTTTTAAGAAAAGATTTTATTGGGGAATTGGGGGAGGGGAACAGACAAGTTGCTGTCCTTTTGTTCTTCAGTCTAGTTGTGGAGGACGTCTCTTCACTGGCCCATGTTGGTATTATCGTTGCGCTCTTCCCGGGTGAGGCAGATCGGTCGCCGGCCTCTGGACAGCCGCTCACGATGGCCCTTGGCAGCTCACGCTGGCTGCCGGCCACTCACATAGCTCACAGCAGCCCCACTGCAGCCCCGCTGCAGCCTACGCCATCGCCGGTGACTCCCGGCAGCCCAGCTCCAGGTGGAGCTGTTGTTCACCATCTTAGCTGTAGAGGGCGCAGCGTCACTGGCCCTCATGTGGGATCCGAACCAGGGCCCTTCTGCTCAGAGCTGGCATCCCAAGCCAACTCCTAACCAATGTGCCACTCTGCTGGCCCAAGGGTTGGTTTTTACAACCTGGGTTTCTACGTGGATTCCGAGACAGCTCTCCCGTGCTAACATTACTCTTTGGGCATCTCACTCTTTGTTCCCTAGCTGTGCACGTCAAGGCCTCCAGAAGTGCTGGCCTACTTAACCCGGAAGCGAGAGTGAGAGTCCCCCCACCCCACCCCCCTGAGGAATAAGGCAACTTATTTCTAGTTCAGTCTTATTATGACTCTTCATTGTATTAACTCTTTCTTTTCTGTGTAAGGAGGTCCGTAGTGTCTTGGTGGGACAACAGATTATTATTTTTTTGAAAAAGCAAAACCTGAAGAGGAAAATTGTGTCTGTGTTTCAACCTACAGACTCATTCGTTAGTGATGGCATCGCTGACTGGCGCCGAGGGGTGCAGCGTGCGCCTTCTGTGTGACGCTCGGGGGCTGGATGAACTTGGCATTCGTAGATTTCCGAGGCCAGTGAGTGTGCACACGCCAGCATTTTTAGAATTAAATGACAACTTGAGGCACCGGAGCGGAGGACCTAGGATGGCCTGCCTCCCTTTGCCCCCTCCCACTTGAATTTTTATGTGAGCAGGAAAATCCAGGGGCCGGTTGTGGGTAGTCAGACAAAATCAGGACACCCAGTTACATTTGGGACTCAGATGCACAGTGAATATTTCCCTGTAAGTGTATCCCGAATACTGCTTGGGGTAGACTTAGAATGAGCAGTGAGTCCATTATCTCACATGATCACATGCGTGAAGCTGGAGCCTTCGCCGACAAATCCATTCTTTTTCTATTTTTTCTCCTCTCGCTCAGAATGCCCTGAGACCCTCAGGGACCAGTGTGGTGGCTGCTGGTCGCAAATGGCTATAGAGCTCTTGAAATGTGGCGAGTTTGAATTGTTACATAAGACTTTAAAGCCTGAAGAAAAGAAACGTTTCTCACTAATAACTTTACTATTGATCATGTGTCGAAATGATACTATGTCGCATATATCCGGTTAAAATATGTTACTAAAATTGACTTGTTTTTAATTTTTAATATGGCTACTAAATAATGAAGACTTCCACATGCTGTGTTCATTATATTTCTGTTCACAACATCACTTTGGAGCAGGGATTAGTAAACGTTTTTTGCAAAGGGCCAGATAGTAAACTATTTTAGGCTTTATGGTAGGTAGGATCTCTGTTGAAAGTTCTCAGCTTGGTCCTTATTGAGCCACAGACAATATGCAAACAAATGGGTGTGGCCACGTGCCAATAAAACTTTATTTATAGAAACAGGCAACACCTTATTTGGCCCACAGGTGTCGTTTGCTGATCCCTACTTCAGAGATGTAGGGGTTTTATTTCTAATTTTTTTTTAAAGATTTTTATTGGGGAATTGGGGGGATGGGAACAGTGCTGGGGAATTGGGGGAAGGGGAATAGACAAGTTGCTGTCGTTTTGTTCTTCAGTCTAGTTGTGGAGGATGTTGCTTCACTGGCCCAAGTTGGCACCATCATTGCGCTCTTCCCGGGTGAGGCAGATCAGTCGCCATCTTCTGGACCACCGCTCACTGCGGCTGCTGGCCGCTCACGCTGGCTGCTGGCTACACACCACACAGTAGCCCATGGCAACCCACTGCCACAGGGGCTGCAGCCTCCGCCGTCGCAGGCAACTCTCGGCAGCCCAGCTCCAGGTTGAGCTGTTGTTCAGCATCTTAGCTGTAGAGGTCAGTGTCACTGGCCCTCATATGTGGGATCTGAACTGGGGCCCTCTGGCGTCCCAAGCCAGTTCTTAACCATCGCGCCACTTGGCCAGCCCTATTTCTAATTTTTAAATGGAGTATCTCGGTGTCTCTTAGCCTCATTGATTTGGACGGAGTGAGACAATATTTGTAAGTGGATAACTTAACCTTTCTCAATTTAGTTCAACTACTAAATAGTAAAGTATTGACAGGATATCAAATGTTTTTTTAAATAAAGGAGAAATAAAAGTACAAATAATAGCCACCCACGTGTGGGCCCTTACTTGAGCCAGAGCCCCCTAGATGCACGCACGGGGAAGCGTAGGTTAGTTGTCATCCGCCCTGGCAAGGCAAAGGCAACCCAGGAGACCCATTTTGCCCTGAGTGCTCTAGGAACGTAAGAGCATGCTTCTCACACAGTCCATTTGAAGAATAGCAGCACCGTGTAACAGATGTTAAAGCGATGAAGCAACGGTAATGGGGGCTTTGATGCTGGCAAAGCTAAAGACATTTTTATGCAGAGCTGTTGAAGTAGCCATTCCTTTTCTCACTCCGTTAAAACATTCTGTCTATGGAGAACGTGGCATGATGTCATTTAGAAGGATTGATTTCCATGTGATGGGGAAATACCCTGAATTGTAAAAGCCATTCAGGGTCACATTAAAAAAGAAAAACAAAGAAACAAAAACCAGTGACAGGAGCAGATATCTTTTTGGGGTGTGCGATGGAGAATTAGACCCCATTGGTCACGATTTGTACATAAACGAGATATTTACATATTTCTTTTACTGAAGAGGATGGCTTAGGAGTACTTCCCAAATCAAACGGCTGTAAATGAAAACGTCATTCCGGGGAAATTTCTAAATTAGAGTTTGATGTATTACCTGTTTCATGCTCTTCTTTTCAGCGTTGAGGGAAACTGGAAATAATTTATGTCCTCTCCGTTTTACGCTCCGTGACTCAGAGTCTGAGCGACAATGTTTAAGCTGAATTTCAATTTTCATTGTTATTTTTCCTTTTGGTGCTGGCATGCAAACGTGATTTCAATGCCATGGAAGTAATTGCTGGGGTTGCCAGGAACGTCTGTGGGGTTGGGTTGGGGCCCATGGCAGGGTGCACTTTTAAATGTAAAACTTACAACCTTTGGGGATTACAATGAATGGCTTGTTCTCATGAGTGCCTATTTGGGGGGGGTGGTTAGTCCATGTCCCATTTCTCAATAATTTGTCCAAAGTGTCTACTGAAAGAAAAGTGAGTAAAACTTGGAGTACACTACTGTGTAATGGGCACGTTACTTTACATATCTTATCAGGACTTTACATATCTTATTCCACCATCAAAATTACTCTTTGAATAGTACTAAAATACAAAATCTATAGGAATAGAAAACATGCAGACTACTTGGTAATGTAAATTAATATATACATAACAATTTTTTTAAAATTCCATTTTGTTCTCTTAACTACACCATGTATCACTAAAACTTGCTATATCGGTGATGTGTTATAAAAATGTACACTTGAAACCGACCTAATTTTACAAGCCAAGGTCACCCCAGTATATTTAATTAATAAAAAAAACCCCTTGCTTTCCAAGTGATAGAAATCGAGCCACAAATGATCAGCCTAATAATTGATTTCTAAACCACTCATTGCCATTAAGAAATTGTCGATGGCGTCTTTCCTTCCCTACGGCTGTCACTAGCAAAACGATGCTACGATTCAATCTCGAGGCAGCTGCGTTAACATCTAAGGGATGTTATAGACAGAGTGTCCCCTAAAATTCATGTGTTGAAACCTAACTCCCAAGGTGAGGGTGTTAGGAGGTGGGGCCTTTGGGAGGTGATGAAGTCATGATGGTGGAGCCCTGATGACCAGGATCAGTGTCCTTATAAGAGACCCTTTCCACCATGTGAGGACACAGTGAGAAGACGGCCACGTATGAACCAGGAAGCGGGGTCCTACCAGACCCTGAATCTGCTGGTGCCTTGATTTTGGACCTCTGTCTCCAGAGCTGTGAGACATAAATGTCTGTTGTTTGTAAGTCTGTAGTACTTTGGTGTAGGACCAAGACGAGGATTTCCCTGTTAAAATGATACTCAGTGACAGTCCTTCTGTCCTAGCACCGGGGATTGGTTCAGCTGCAGGGCGGTGGGTGTGTTGCCGGCACGTCATTGCCTGGGGCTCGCCTGGACAGTTTGCACCTCAGCCTTGCTCAGGTGCCACCGCAAAGGCATCCACCCCCAAACCTGCCCCACGCGCTTCCAAGTGGGGAGACCCCAGAGCAGCAGGTGCCATTGACACCTGGGTCCATTCAGTAGCTGCCAGCATCTTCCAGCGTCAGCACAGAATGTCCTTTCAGAGCCTTGAAAAAAATTGGAGATCCTGTTAAGAATCATGCACTGCATTTGGCTATGACGTTGTAATTTCCTTTCATCTAGAACAGTCTGCCTGCCTTTAGATTTTTCTTTTATGTCATTGATTTTTTTTTTAAGGGCCCAGTCCAGTTACCTCCCGTCATATCGTGTAGTCAGCACGTGTCCAGTTGTTTCTTCCTGATTTGGTTCAGATGGGCCATTTCTGGCCAGTACATTTCAGAGGTGATGTTGTGTCCTTTTCATTGAGTTGTACCTGTGGGATCAGATGCTCAAATTCTCCTTTATTACTTTTGCTGAGCTGGTTAGTTGGTTAGGGCCATGCCATCCCATCTTCCCATCATGCCAGGCACCTTCTTTCCTGAGTAACGAATGAATCAACTGGAGGCGATATTTAGGCATGATGTGACTATTTCTTCACCCCCATTCCCTCTCTTTTCCTGATTGAAGTATTACATAGGTAGACAGGAATGATGGATTATTAATCTGATCATTTCTTCTACAAGTTCATTTTCTCATTTTTTTTTGTTTGCACAGCGTTATCGAGCTGTAATTAATGTATAACATTGTGTAAGTTTGAGGTCTTCTACAAATTCTTAGCTGAAACTCTTCTATGAAGAAGAACTTCCCTTTGCCACCCCAATGTTTGAGCATCCTCACAGCCTCATGGCTTGATTTTTTTGTTTGTTACATGTGTTGCAATCAGTTAGCATCATTGTTGTTTACGAGGCTCAAATTGTCCCCCAATTGGCCAATGGGAGTCCTTTTGGCTGCTGTCACTCTTAAAAGGGAGAATTCTTCCCCGCCCCCCGAACCTCCTACATGTGACGTGGTTAAAAAAAAAACTACACACGGACTTGATGTTTTTGATATTACTGTGTTTTGCCCAGTCTTGTCCTTCAGCCAGAATTTACACACATCTTGTGTACCCATGTGTGTGTGTGTGTATGTGTGTAAACTGCTCCGTATCAGATGACACATCAGGCCGTGCGTGTACTTTGTAAGATACTGGAACTCGTGAGAAGCTATTTGGCTCTGGATGACGATGATTTTCATCCAGTTTTAAAAAGTAATTTCACTCTTTCCTGCTTTCCTTTCGAGCAGAGGGCCACTGCAGATGGTTGCCATCAATTTATACTGAAAAATGGTCTTCCTCTACTGTTATTCAAGGGGGCTATGTCTTTATAGGTGCACACCCCCGATGCAACACCAAGGCCCTTTCCCCTTGCTCAGGCTCACTTCTCAAGCTGAGCCTGAAATTATTGAAGTGATTTAAGGGCGCTTCCACGAGGCAAACATCTTCAGTCTAAACTCAGGCTTAGAAGTGGAATAAAAACAGATCTGGGAAAAATTACGGAGAGCTGCTTGTGTGGTTTCTATTATGCTCTTTTCGGCTTCTGAGACTGGGTGGGGGGAGGGGATCCCAGGTTGGATAATGTACTACAGAACCGTGGCCTTGTTTGTGCTCGATAAGGATGATAGCAGTGTAATTTAGTGCACAGCATGAGCCGTGCTAGACATGGTAAAGCTCCTCATCCCGCCAGGATTTCCCCTCAGCTTGCTTGTTAATCAGGCTCCAAAAAGCACGAGGACCTTTTTGCTAAGTTCATAAAATATCAAGATGAATAATTGCAGTGTAAAAATAGCAAGAGAATAGAACAGTAGGTCAAATTGTTAAAATATGTTTTGCAAGACAGTACATGCAATCTTCCTTTTCTTGCCAAAGATCCTTAATGGCATCTTTTCCCTGGATTCCTGTTGTATGAGTGAGGATGGGCTGTGTAACGGTGCAGTAACAAACTGCCCCAGTGCCTTGCAACTAAGTTTGTTTCTTGTGTTTGCTACATGTTCCTGTCCATGGCCGGGGGCCTCTGCTGTTATAGTCACTTGAGGACTGAAGGCTGATGGAGATGGAAGGAAAAAAATGATGGCAAGGTCGTAAAGCACTCCCTGAAATGTCATTGTCTCTCATGTTCATTGGGGAAATGAATCACGTGGCCATACCTTTCAGTTGGGCGGGATGTTTGATCGTTCTTCAGGGAGGGTCCCCCAATGTCGGTAAGCAATCCGACACACTACTATACTAACTATCAGGATCGACTGCGTTCAAGTGCTTTACATAGATGACATAATTATGGTAATGGTACACCTGCGAAATCTGGGTTAGTAATGTATACGCTATATTTCAGGTACGCTAACAAGCCAAAGGTGGCACGGTCTAAACCATAAAGTCACCCTGGAATCTTTGCTCATTTTCTCCCTGCTGTGAGTGATCAAGTACTTGGAATTCTTTAAAAATATCTTAGTGACTGGGTCCTAAATGGTTCACACTTGATTTCTTGTAAGAGTTTTTCTTAAAAACAAAAAGATAAAGGAAAATTATTTTTTTTTAAATATAGAAGTAAGAGATTCTGATTGGTAATAAGTTATGAAGTACAGGAAAATATAAAGGAGAGAATAAAATATACCTATTTATTCCACCACCCTGAGGTCATGAACTTTAGTTCAGGACACACACACACACACACACACACACACACACACACACACCACTGAATTAAAAAAAAAAGATATCCCATTTTAAAAGGATTTGTATTCCTTTGGTTACTAAAAAGGTGGAGAATTTCCCCATCAGATGTTTACAATCATGTGTGTTTATTGTGTTATGTTTTGTTGGCTTCTTTTTGTGTGTAAGTGACAGAAACCACAATTCCCAGTTGCATTGGTGACAAAGAGCAGTGGCTTAAAGAGGACAGAGGTGCGGCTGGTTTCAGGAGTAGCTGGAACCGGGGATCATAAGGCTACCAGTTTTCACAGAGATGCCCTGTCCATCAACTTGTCCCCTCTTGAGGTGGAGCTGCTGCAGAGCTGTAGATATGGCGGCCAGCACATCCCAGACTGAGGTCTGAGGCTGTGCCAACAGAGGGGGGATCCCATCAGACCCAATGGCCCCAACTTGGTCCCAAAGCCCACCTGCAGGGCCAATTAATGGCAATGTCTTTGTTGGAGCTAGATGGTTGGACTGAGGGGAGGCCATAGCAGAAGAGGGGGGCTTGTTCCAGGACAAAGATGGGGTACTGGGTGTGCCCTTCACAATTTCACCTTGAAAAAAATTTTTTTTTCACTGAAACAAGTACTACATTAACACATAGTGGCTGCTGGATTTTCAAACAATGTATGGGAAGTTAAGGTCCACCTCGTACGTCCCTCGCAGAATCCTTCCGGAATCACCCGTGACTGACTGGTGTGTAACCTTGTCAATCATTTTTTGTGTATTTACATAGATGAGTGTCTATGTGTACAAACCCTCCAGAAATGACTAGATGTTTCCGGGGGAGATGTGATTGATTATTGATTAGTTTCCTAGGGCTGCTGTAACAAACTACCAAAAATCTGGGTGGCTTAAAACAAGAGAAATGTATTGTCTTGAACTTCTGGAGTCAGAAATCTGAAATCAAGCTGTGGGCGGGGCCATGCTACCTTTGAAGGTTCTAGGGGAGAGTCCTCCCTGCCTTTTCCAGGGTCTGTGGTTGGCTTCCATTATTTTTTGGCATTTCTTGGCATATAGATGCATCACTAGTCCCATGACCACCTTGTGCCTGTGTGTGTCTTCCCTCTGTGTGCATTTGTCTTTGTGTCCAAATATTCCATTTTTGTAAGGACACCAGTTATATTGGATTAGGGCCCATTCCAAGGTCCTCAATTGAACTTGATTACCTCAGGAAAGACCTATTTCCAAATAAGGTCACATTCTGTGGTTCGAGAGGTTAGGATTTCAACATGTCTTTTTGCGAGGGACACAATGCAACCCATGGTAAGTTAAAGATATAATTTTTAAAACACTCAGTAGCGTCTTCTTGTATATATAACTTTGCATATTGCTTCTTTCGAGCAACGATCTTGGATTGCTTTCAACATTAATACACTACCTTCTGCTTTGTCCTATATAATGGCTGCACAGTGTCTACATTGCGGCTCTTCCAGACTCTGTTTGATGTACAGTCTTGTAAACAGTTGCAAGTGCTTGGCTAGGGTGAACATCAAGAATTTTAATCGTGGGGTCAAAGGTCATGTGTAGTTACAATTTTAATAAGTTGCCAGTTGCCCTTCAAAATGCCCTCCCATGATGGGACCTCAAGGGTACTTCATATCTTTACTAAGACTTGACACTACTCAGTGTTTCACTCACTTCTTGCCAGTCTAAAATGGTATTTCATTATTCTTTGGATTTCTCTGGTTACTAGTTGGGTTGAGCATGTTTTCGTAGCTTTATCAGCTTTGTTTATTTCCTGATCTGTAAAGTGGCAGTTGGTAGCCACACGTTTATAAGTTCGTTCCATCGAGTTGTCAAGTGGCTGTCCTACAGATTTGTGAGAGTTCTTTAGCTAGTAACTATACTAACCTCTTTGGAGTTTTTGTTGGCAATGCTTTTCCTTTTCATTTTAAATTTAAAAAATTTAAATGAAGCACAGTATAATCTATAGATCTTTTCTCCGTGGTTTCTTCTACTGCTTTTCTGCATAATAATTCCTTTTACATTGATCTAGGTTTGTATGGCTCTGTTGTCACCATGTAGCAGGTTCATCTATCTGGCCCGTTTGGGGCTGAGTTGTAACTGCGGTGGTCTCACTTGACGAGATCAGGGGTGGGCAAACTTCTTTTTGCAAAGGACCATATTGTAGGTTTTCAGGACCATTTGGTCTCTGTGGCAACTAGTTCACTCACTTTTGTAGCTGGAAAGTGACAACAGACAATACCTGAATGAATGGGCGTGTCTGAGTTTCAGTGCAACTTTTTTTTTTTTTACAAAAATAAGTGGCAGTCTGTAATTGGTCAACCCCTGGACTAGACAATGGCCAGACCTCCCATTCAGCCACATTATTTAGGTAAACCAGTGTGTTTAACTTAGAGATAAGTAATAAACACATGCTGTAGTTGCCATTACAAAAAACAAACGGACCACAACCAATTAATGGCTAGCTTGAAAATAGTTGTGTTTTTTTTTTTTGCATAGATGGGTTCAACAAATAATATGGTTATGTGATGGCATGTGAGGCCCGTTTTCTTATAGGTATTTGGGCCTGAGACTCCTTAATTTGTCAAAAGACAAATGGGGGAATCTCAGGAAAAGGGGCCTTATGCTGGATTTATGAGATTCTATTTTGCAAAGAAAAAAGAAATGCTGATAGAGTTATTCTGCTGCCTTGGGGAAAACTGGCAGCTTCAGAAACATAGGATTAGCTGTTTGTCCTTTTAAGGACATAAATATTTTATGAACATAAGTGGTGGAAAAGCAACCATGGACTTGATGAAATTTAACAACTGCAATGCCCTCCTGCTGTCTCAAAATTTTTGATCTGCTAATGAATGATTACGGATGGACCAGACATCTCCAGCCACTATGTTAGACCTTGGTCCATCCCAAATCATTCTTGTCTCTGAAGGGAGCCCTGAAGAGTCAATGGCGGTGAGGTTGGGGACCTTCAGGTTAAGTGTCACCTGGCGTACAGGTGACACATGCATGTTACTCCTTTTGTAGCTCCTGGTCCCTCCCGGCTGTCATAGGAATCCAACACAGTTTGTAGAATGAATGAATAAATTCCTGGTTCTCTGTGAGTCTCCTGAACCAAATTCTCTGGGGAGGGGTGCCTGGGAACCTGCGTGCTGACAAGACCCCTCTGTGGTCCGTCTGAGGAATCCTCACAGTTTGTTTTTTTTTTAAACATTTTATTGGGGAATTGGGGAAGGGGAGCAGCCAAGCTGTTGTCCTTCAGTCTTAGTTGTGGAAGGCGTAGCTAGCTCAGGTCCAAGTCCAGTCGCCATCTGGCTGCCTGTTGGCTGCTCATGGCCGCTCAGCTCAAGGTGCCATGTTCAGTCTTAGTTGTGGGTGGGCATAGCCCACCATCCCATGTGGCAGTCCAGCCAGCAACCTTGTTGTTAGGAGCATGTGCTCTCACCAGCTGAGCCCTCCTGCCACCTGTTGGCAGCTCAGCAGCAGCTCAGCTTGGGTGCAGCTCACTGGCCCATGTGGGAATCGAACCCATGACCCTGTTGCTCAGAGCTCACGCTCTTAACCAATTGAGCCGCTCAGCCGGCCCTGGAATCCTCACAGTTTGAGGAATGCTTCAGTAAGGTCTCACATCCCCAAATTAACTTGCGGTAAGCCTAATCAGTTGCACGATTATCCATCTTACTGGTCCAGGGCAAAGAGTCCTGGAGATATTTATGTCTGATGGTAGGAAATTACTCAATGGAAAAAGTGACTTTATGTTTTCAACTTAAGTTTATCTCCTTGATTGTTTCAACCATATCAAATTCTGTCTTTTTAAAATGTTCTGATGGTTACTGACACCCGATTGTTACAATGAACTTTGATGGTCCCTCGGTTTTATTTTATCCCTAATTTCTCTTAGTAATATTAACCTCAAGTTATTTAGCAAAAACAAAACATATACACACATGGAGTAAAAACAAACATTCCCTTTCATTGGCTTTTAAAATAGAAAGTCCTGCACTGCTATCTGTGGTAACACAGACTTAGGAGAGGGGGGTAAGTGAATTACGTGTCTATTTTTTTTTCTCTTGTACATCTCTTTTGATCATGTTTTCTTAGCAGCATTGCTTCAAAGGGAAATGATATTGCTTCCACATTAAACATTACCTCTTATAAATTAAATGGGCCTGGAGTTGTGAGAGCATTTTCCACAACACATTTTCTTAGAATTTGTGTGTACATCTGTCTTCCTAATTGGACCCTCAGCTGTTTAAGGGCAGCTCACATCTTATTTGTCTCTCTGGAGCCATGCCCAGGATGACATCTTCCCCTTAATACACATGCCCTGAAGGATGGATGGATGTTTGTGTGCAGGAAGGAACTTCCTTGTGGAAATTTCTGGCTGATATGCACACTAGCTACCTTTGATTTTTTTCCTACTCAAATATGAGATGAATACTTTGATTAAAAAAAATTTTTTTTTATTGGATAACGGTATGTTTTTCCCAGGACCCATCAGCTCCAAGTCAAGTCATTGTTTCAGTCTAGTTGTGGAGGGTGCAGCTCAGCTCCAAGTCCAGTCTCTGCTTTCAATCTAGTTGTGAAGGGGAGTGGGGGTGTGCAGCCCACCATCCCATGGAGGAATCGAACTGGCAACCTTATTGTTAAGAGCACGTGCTCTCATCAGCTGAGCTAATTGGCTGCCCCCAATACTTTGATTTTTATTTATTTACTTTTATTTATTCTTTTCTTTAAAAAAAGACTTTATTGGGGAATTAGCGGAGGGGAACAGCACTGGGGAATTGGGAAAGGGGAACAGACAAGTCATTGTCCTTTTGTTCTTCAGTCCAATTGTGGAGGACGTCGCTTCACTGGCCCATGTTGATATTATCATTACTCTCTTCCTGGGAGAGGCAGACCAGCTGCCGGCCACTGGACGGCCGCCCACAGCACCTCTTGGCAGCTCACACTGGCTGCCGGCCACTCATGGCAGCCCTTGGCAGCCCACTGCAGCCCCACTGCAGCCTGCGCCGTCACCGGCGACCCACAGCAGCCCAGCTCCAGGTCGAGCTGTCATTCACCGTCCTAACTGCAGAGGGCACCCAAACCGGGGCCCCGCTGCTCAGAGCTGGCATCCCAAGCCGACTCTTAACCAAGGTGCCACTCAGCCGGCCCTACTCTTTTTTTTTAATTTTTATTTTTTTATAACTGAGCCATCCTGCCACCTGTGGCAGCTCAGTGGCAGCTCAGCTCAGGCCGGGACTCGAACCGCTGTTGCTCAGAGCTCACACTCTTGAGCAAGCTCTTAACCAACTGAGCCACTCAGCCAGCCTGCCAATACTTTGATTAAAAAAAAAAATCTATTCTACATCTTTAAAGAATCCAGATGCTAGAGGCTGATTGTGTATTTTTTTCTACAACCTGCATTTTCACACATCCAGTAACACCACACACATCACTTGGCCTACTTCAAATTTGGATGTTTGAATGCCAGCTGATGAGTGCTGATTGGGAACTTTCCTGTTTAAAAAAAATTATTTTTTTCTGTCTTGCAAGTGTTCATGTTCTGGTTCCCAATAGTTTGATTTCTCTTTCAACTTTGGTGACCTAGCAGCCTCACGGATGCTTTGTTTGTGCCATTCATGAGACAAGGAAGGGGAAGAAAGCACTGGCTGTTATTTACAGTCTTTGTCTGACAAGGATTGCTCTGTCATAAAAGAGGCAAGCAATAAAGACTAGAAGTGCAGGACGCGGAGTTTTAAAGTCATCACAGTAAACCAAACCGAACCGAGACAGACAACTTTGAGTATGGACGTGGGCACAGCCAGCTGCAGTGACGTTGTCAACGATGGAGGTAGGTAATGTGCTCAATTTCTCAATGCAGTTTTCTTTTTTTTTTAAAAGAACTTTATTGGGGAACAGTGCATTTTTCCAGGACCCATCAGCTCCAAGTCAAGTCGTTGTTTTCAATCTAGTTGTGGAGGGCACAGCTCACTGGCCCACGTGGAGATTGAACCAGCAACCTTGGTGTTATGAGCCTGAGCTCTAACCACCTGAACTAACTGGCCACCCCTCTCAATGCATTTTTCAAGTGAGCTGATAAAATACAGTTGACCCATGAAAAACATGGGGACTAGGGGTGTTGACCCCACACACAGCTGAAAATTCATGCATAACTTTTGACTCCCCCAAAGCTTAACTACTAATAGCCTACTATTAACCGGAAGCCTCACTGAAAATATAAACTGTATACTGACACATATTTTGTATGATATATATATATATATATATATATATCATACAAAATATTTATATATATAAAAAATATATATAAATATGTATATATATAAATATATATATATATATATACAAAATATGTATATATATAAAAAAAATATATAAAATATGTATATATATATAAATATATATATACACACACACACATATATATGTATATATATATATAATATACTGTATTCTTAAAGTAAGCTAAAGAAAAGAAAATGTTGTTAAAAAAGTCATCAGGAAGAAAGAATACATTTACAGGACTGTATAAATTTATTGAAAATACTTGCGTATAAGTGGACCCATGCAGTTCAAACCCATTGTTCAAGGGTCAACTGTAATCTTTGAAAGTCAAGGTTAAAACTCCCTGTTTAACTTTCTGGCTCAACCGTAGCACAATTACCATCAGCAAGACCCTCTTCCAAACAATAAAATACCTCTATTCACTTGATAAAATCTCATTTCAAATAAGTTGAAGGAACTACAGGGGTTTTTTTCCCCTCAAGAGAATGTTTTTTCCCTGCTTTATCTTTTCTGTTTGTATATTGAGATGCAATTTACAGATAGTAAAATTTATTCTTTTCAAGTGTGTAGTTCAGGAGTCTTCAAACTACATATAGCTCATATCATATTAACTATATACAGTGAGTGACAGATGGTTACTAGACTTATTGGGGTGATCACTTTGTAAGTTATATAAATATCTAATCATCATGTTGTACACCTGAAACTAATATAATATTGTATGTCAATTATAATTAAAAACAAATTTAAAATAACAAAATAAAAAAAGGAGGGCCAGCTGAGTGGCGCGTTGGTTAAGAGCTGGCTTGGGACGCCAGCTCTGAGCAGCAGGGCCCCGGTTCGGATCCCACATATGAGGGTCAGTGACACTGCCCTCTACAGCTAAGATGGTGAACAACAGCTCGACCTGGAGCTGGGCTGCTGTGAGTCACCAGTGATGTAGGCTGCAGCCCCTGCTGCAGTGGGCTGCCATGGGCTACTGCGAGTGGCTGGCAGCCAGCGTGAGCTGCCTTGAGCTACTGTGAGTGGCCATCTAGTGGGCAGTGAGCGACGGCCTCACCCGGGAAGAGCGCAGTGATAATACCAACAATGGGCCAGTGAAGCGACGTCCTCCACAACTAGACTGAAGAACAAAAAGAACAGCAACTTGTCAGTTCCCCTTCCCCGATTCCCCAACGCTGTTTCCCTCCCCAATTCCCCAATAAAATCTTAAAAAAAAAAGGAAAAAAACTACATACAGCTCCTGGGTCTAATCTGGCTTATTTTTCTAAATAAAGTTTTATTGGAACACAGTGATTCCCATTTATTTAGTGATTGTCTGTAACTGCTTCTGTGTTACACTGGCAAAAGTCTTGGTCTGCAAAGTCAGAAATATTTCTTACCTAGTCTTTATATAAATTTTGTAGATTTTGCTGTAGTTCTATGAATGTTGACCAACTTAAACGGTCCTGTAACTACCACCACAATCAAGACATAAATAATTTCCGTGGTCCTTAAAAACTGAGGAAGCTGCAATGGGAGGTAACATATGGTTTTAGAGAAGTAAAGTTTTACTCTGTATTTCACAGCGACTTTAGGTTTTCAACATTTTAAATCACTACAGATAAGCGATCTAGTAGACACTGGAGCGTTGCCTTTCTCGCAGCGATAGCTCATTTCTCTGCTTGACAGAACCCTGATTTCCTATGGAGGAATTTAGCCCTCCTCCATTTTTGTATCTGACATGTGGGTGGGCTGGACCCCCGCCGAAGCTCCCTTCATCTCTGCTGTCCCAGTGATGCTCCCAGGGATGGGCACCTACGACAGAGCCAATGGCATGCAAGGGCTTCTGGGAAAGGGGAGCTTTACTTGTCCCTGGGTGCTGCCACAAAAGACTCTTTGTTGTTGGACTCGCATAAGGAAGCAGCCTGAATGGGCTAATGCCCATTGGGGCCCCTGAGGGAGAATAGATGGAGAAATGAAACTTAGAACTGAGATGACCCCTTTATTTCTGGAAAGTTCTTTCATCCAAGAATAAAGCATTTCGTAGCTGCTACCAAGTGAAAAGTCATAGGTCAACCTAAGCCGCAGAGCACTAGACAGATTTAGCCGGACTGGTTTTTGGATATTGTGGATTCTCTATTTGTGTTAAACCCTCGTGCTTCTGTGGAAGCTTAATGAGTCTTTTTAAGGAAGGCGCTTGCTTGGTATTCTGTTCTGCTTTCCCTCTGGGCGTTTGTAAATATGTCAGATGACACCTTGGGTTCCATGGCACAGAACTTCCCCCATGAAACCAGGAATGGGGAGATTCTTTGCAACTGTTTATTTACAGCAGAGGTGAAAATCCTAAGGACGTCTGCCGACTCTGTCTTTTTCTCATTTCTGCAAAGTTGCTTTCCCTCTTTCTGCAGGGCTGATGAAACCAAACAAATAGAAGAACACTTCCTCTCTGTGGCAAGCATTTAGTTGGAAGGGAAGGAGAAGTACGGAACATAATGTGAAGGAAAGAATTCCTCTGGGGACGGCCGAATGGCGCGTTGGTTAGGAGTTGGCTTGGGACGCCAGCTCTGAGCAGCAGGGCCCCAGTTCGGATCCCACATGAGGGCCAGTGACGCTGTGCCTTCTACAGCTAAGATGGTGAACAACAGCTCGACCTGGAGCTGGGCTGCTGTGAGTCGCTGGCGATGGCATAGGCTGCAGTGGTGCTACAGTGGGCTGCCATAAGCTACCATGAGTGGCTGGCAGCCAGTGTGAGTGGCCGGCAGCCGGCATGAGCTTCCAAGAGCCGCCGTGAGCGGCCGTCCCATGGCCGGCGAGCGACTGCCTCACCCGGGAAGAGCGCAATGATAATACCAACATGGGCCAGTGAAGCAACGTCCTCCACCACTAGACTGAAGAACAAAAGGACAGCAACTTGTCTGTTCCCCTTCCCCGAGTCCCCAGCGCTGTTCCCCTCCTCCAATTCCCCAATAAAATCTTAAAAAAAAAAGTTTCCCATTAATTGATCGAAATTGGCAATGTTTGTCAATGATAACCCTTACTGCTATGTAGGTCACAGTGAGGGCACATATGAATGAATGGCTGCCGTCATTTAAGGCCTAGTCTAAGGATTCACTTTTCTTACCCTCTGTTCTTATAATTTATTTATTTATTTATGTAATTTATATATTTTAAAAGATTTTATTGGGGAGTTGGGGAAGGGGAACAGTGTTGGGAAATTGGAGAAGGGGAACAGACAAGTTGCTGTCCTTCAGTCTTAGCTGTGGAGGGTGCAGCTAGCTCAGCTCCAAGTCCAGTTGACATCCGGCTGCCCTTTGGCAGCTCGCGGCCGCTCAGCTCAGGCACAGCTCACTGGGAATCAAACTGGCAACGCCTGTTGCTCAGAGCTCGCACTCTTAACCAACTGAGCCACTCGGCTGGCCCTGTTCTTTTAATTTATGAGTGAAAGAGTAAGCACACTAATTAGTCAACAGTCATTTGGAAACTCACAGAAATAGGCTTTACCAGGAATTTTCAAATTGTGGGTCTAGTACAGCATAACAGTTTTCATGCTTGTCATCACATTTTTGGGGGAGTCTTTTCTCTTTTCTTGGATTATTTCTGATGCCGTTCCCCAGGACCGTGATGGGACTGCAACGGAATGAGATCATTTCTCCTGTGTGGAATTGTGGGAGTGAGTTCCACTCAGAGAAGGCTACACCACAGACGCTGTGTAGCAACAGCTGTGTGGATGGAAAATTCCAGAGCCCTTTTTTTTTTTGTGGCAATGTTTTCCATTTTTATATGTGCAAGGAAACGTTTGTGTAACTGAACTCAGCTGTTTGAAAAGTCACAGAAAGTATGAGATAATACCTGCCTTTGCCATTTAAGAAATTTTAAGTAAGAGCAGAAAAGATGTGCTTGGGTTAAAAGAGTTTATGAAATACGCATTTCATGACCAATACCATGCCAAACACCGAGGGAGGTTTAAAAAAAAAAGCAGTGTTTAAATTCTGACGGATACAATAAAATGTGTGTGCCCGAAATGATATGAGCGCTTTCTCCCCCCTACCTCCCACCAATGATGAGAAAATCTAAGATTGCTGTAGGATCCTTTCATGGTTCACGGAAGTGGTGAGTTTTGAGCTATACTTTCAAGGATGGATAGAGCTTTAAAACATTACTGAAGAGTACATACAGAAAGTGTATGTGTGTATCTTCCCATTTCGGTACTTTCTATGCATTGAATGATGCAAAAGGCAGGAAGTATCCACCTGGCACGATAGAACGATGCTCTTTTATGTCTGGCTGCTTCAGCCCATCATGACGTTACTTCTTGTGGCTGTAGACTGTTCATTTTTCATTGCTGTGTAGTATTCCGATGTGTAAATATACCACCTTCACCGTTCCCTTGTTGTGGGAATTTCTGGTATTTCCCGTTTTCGGGTACTCTGAACAATGTTGCTCTGGATAGTGAAATGCATGTCTTTTGGTTGAAAATATGTGCACATTTTTGTTGCATCTATATTTACCCGGGAGCGGGAGTGGTCAGTTTTTGCAGATACCTACCGATGGTTTTCCTGTGTGGTAGTGTGAGTTCACACTCCCACCAGCAGAGGGCGAGGTACCGGTTGCTCCCCAGCCCTGCCCTGGACGGAGTTAGATGGCTGTGCACGTGCTCAGGGAGCCCTGTAGGGGAAAACACATTGGCACGGACACAGAGTTCCCAGGGACCCATGGTCAGATCTGGGTTGGGGAGCAGTGAGAAATTAGGCTGCTGGGTAATGGGAAGAGAAGTCGGGGGCGGGGGCAGGGATTGCTGCTGCTTCGTTGGGAGGTTGTAGAGCTTGGACTTGCTCCCAAAACAGAGGGCAACCATGATATGACACCGATATGCTTTCCTGGGCATCTCACTCAGGGACTGTCTGAGGGCATTATTGCTTTCCAACTAAACCTCCTTTGCGAATTCACGTGATTTCTAGTCTAGGTAGCCTTTTGCCTCACTGTGCTACCTCATGTCACCCCTGAGGTACGTTGGGGGTCCCTTTCGTAGAAGAGATCAAGCCTCCTTCTTTGATTGGACAGGAACTTGGAGGGGGGAACCTTTGGTGGGCTTTCTCCTTTGCTCTGTCTTATCTCTCTTCTCACATCAGGAGCTGATGGTAAGAAACTCTGGAAAAGAGTAGAACAAGTCGGGGCGGGGGGGAGCCCTAGCAGTTTTAAAAAATAGCTTGAGAGTGTTGAGCTTTGACTTCTTGCTATTTATCTTTGCAAACTGCAATACTTTTCGGTGTGTCTTAAGCTAAATTACTCCTGTAGCTTGGGAGCACTCCTGCTGCAAGACTCTGTGGGACATCTTTGTGACGCAGTGTTGCCCAGTACTATAGCTTCCAGCCACATGAGGCTATTGTTTAAGTTAATTATAGTTAATATAATAATAATAATAATAATGCAATAATAATGGAAATGGAATTAAAATTTCAGTTCTTAGCCATATTTCTAGTGCTCAGCAACAACATGTGGCCCGTGGCGACCGCGTGAGACAACGTAGAGCTTTTCTGTGTTTGCAGAAAGTTCTAGTGGGCAGCCCTGGATGAGAGGATAAATGCTGAAGACAAGGAGTGAGGATTGGGTGAGACATGGCCCCTGTGACAGCGCATCGCGTTTTAGCGGTTACGATAAAAACGTTTGGTCTTTGATCAAAGCGGCATGGTCATAGCAACGTGATTTGTTCCTTGAGTTTCTTATTTCAATCATGTCTCCGAGACATTTCCTGCATTTTGTTTCCCTCACGGATTTTTTTTCCTTCTCCCTGACTGTGAAATAAAATCTGGGTGGTTAGGCATTTCCCACAAAGTTAAAAGCCATTGCAACACAGTACTACATGTTGATTTACTGTTCATGTGCGAACAAATAACTTGCCCAGAAAATATGTGGCCTGCAACCAAGGGCTCCTGGGCCCCCTCTCTGCAGCAGGGGGCGGGCTGAGGTCAGCGGCAGGCCCGGCCACTCCTGTCTGAGGGCCTGCTGCCCAAAACCTCCAGTTGGCCTGGAACAGGAAGCGAAATAACTCAGGGAGGACCAGAAAAGATGCTTTTGATTAGGAAAATATGTATACTCACTTGGCCCTAGGGATTTTTACACCTTGTTGAAAAACAATAACGTACTCTGCTCTACAAAGTATTTTCGTCATCAGAATAAAACAACCTTCTTCTAGGTAGCTCGGATCAACAGAAGTCATAAATCCAACAGAAATGCCTCTCCTTCTTAGATACAGACTCTATTCCCTCTCGGTTAGGCATAAAATGAGAATAAATTTCTAGTGGTAGACCAGTTGTATCATGTGTTTTGGTCATTCATTCATCCAAAAAGATTTATTGAGTATTTATTACCTATTGGATACTAAATTTGGTCCTGGGGATTCTATGGTGACCCAAACAGGTCTGTCTCCTAGTCTCATGGTCCTTATAATCTTGGAGGGGAGACCAGTATTTCAAGAATGCAAGAACTGCTGCAAATAGGCACAGATAAAGGTGACATAACTGGCAAAAATTGAGCTGACGGTGAGGGAAATGTAAGTTGGGTAGGCCAAAATATTTTGATTTTGCACAAGAAATGACAGAAGAAGAAATGGCATGAAAGAAAAGGGTACAGACTTTGGGGTTAAGAACCTCTGAATTTATTTCCTGGTGTATTACTTATGTATTGCTTCATAGCAAATCCCCCCCCCCCAGCACCTTAAAACAACAAACGTTTATCATCTGATGGTTTCTGGTGATAGGGGTTTGGGAGCAACTTAGCTGGGTGGTTCTGACCCAAGGTGTCTCCTAAGATTGCAGTGAAGACATCAACCTAGAATGAAGTCATCTTAAGCCTTGACGGCTCACTCACAAGGCTTTTGGTAGGAGGCCTTGGTTCTTCTCTGGTTTTTGGCAGAATGCCTCATCCTTACCAAGTGGACTTGTACAATGGGTTGCTTCAGTATCTTCAAACATGGCAGGTGACTTCCTCCATGGCAGTTGAATGATCCAAGGGAGAGCAACATGGAAGCCATAGGGCCTTCTCTGACTTAATCTTGAAAGTCACATACCTTCACTTTGCCCTTTTTCTACTTGTTAGAAGCAAGCCACACATTCAAAAGAAGAGGAACTGGGTTCCAGCGTTGGGAGGGAGAAATAGCAAAGAATTTGTGGGTACACTGTAAAACTCTCACAACCAGCCTGGCTCTGTTCTTCTCTAGCTGTGGGATTGTGGGAAAGTTTCTGCAGGCCCCTGCGAGCTTTGGTTTTCTCACATGAGAAATCAGCTTAATGATACCCACACCACAAGGCTGCTTGGAGGACTGAGTGAGATAGCATAACTGAAGAAAGCTCTGAAAGTTCTAAAGAGTCAGGTAGAGGATAGTCATTTAAGAAAAGGCAGAGGAACATGGAACCTCACACTTACAAAGTTCCCGTTTATTCAATTCAAGACATTTGTTGAGCAATGAATGGTTCCAGGATGATTCAGGAGTGATCTAGGCTGTGGAAGATTTTTTTCCATTTTCTTTCTCTTCTGTTGAAACTCCAGTGTGTCAGGGGTTGGAGCCCCTTAATGTTCCTTTGCTTAAACTAAGTTTTAACTTGCCCCTTTTCTGTTCTCAGTGGATTCCTTGATGTAGTCTTCTAATCATGTTTTCTTTTCTTAGCTGTGTTCACCTTAGACTAGATTCTGTCTTTATATTTCAATGACCCTTTTTTAAATCCCCAAGATGTCTAACTTATTATTTCCATCCACCAATTGTTTTGTTTTGTTTTGTTTACTCCCATGTTTGTTTCCATTCATAGATGTTGCTGATCTCTGCACGTCAGGGGATTACAGACTAAACGAGTGAGACCAACACAGATACACAGAAAAGGGATGCAAACAACTGGTGACAAATGAAGGAATGACTTCTGTTAACGATGAGCAAATATTTACGCATCCACAATACACGTATTCAATGGGCTGTGGAATTGTGAGGGCTATCTTGTAGCCTCATTTCTTCCTACGTGTCTTTAATATGGATGTCAATAATGAGTTGTGATGCCCTGAACCGCAGCTGGAATGAGCAGGGTGGGCACACCGGGTGTCTTCATCAGCATGCTTCGCCTGTGTGTCTGTGCTGGTCTAACTTTTAGTGTGTAAGCCCCTGTAGTTCAGAGACCAGCGACATCTCCGTTTAGGGTGCTAGTGTGTGCTTCCTCTGTCATTAGCCTTGAGTTCTCATCTGTTGATAGTCCCAGTTCCGTCAATGTGGCTACAATTTAGCAAGAGTTTTTACTGAAACAAGAGTTTTTGGACTGTTGCAGTTCTCTACAAATATTGGCCACTTTTACCTTTCCTTTTGATAAATTGCCTTATCCCTCCCTCCACCCCCATCGCCTTCCAAAGGTCAGTGTCAAAAAGGATGAGAAAAGTGTCTGAGGAGCGACATACAACTGTAACAGAAACACTCTAACACACCTTTCTTGGCTCATTCAAGCAACCTTTATGGTTTTATAATTGACTACTATATCACATGCTATCCATTGGAAGAAAATGAGGCATACGAGTGTGAAAATTAAGTTTGTGAACTCATCCTAGAAAAAGTGCTACATAGCTCATTGCTGAATATCACCACGGTCACCTTTGAAGTACTCCCCTTGGGAAGCTATGCACCGACGCCAGCGCCTAGTCCACCCTTCAAAGCAATTTTGGAACTCTTTTTCTGGAATGGCCATCAGAGCTGTTGTCGTATTACCCTTGATGTCCCGAATATCATCTAAATTCTTCTTTTCAATATTTCCTTTATCTTCCCATAAAGAAAGAAGTCATTGGGGGCCAGATCAGGTGAGTAGGGGGGGTGTCCCAATACAGTTATTTGTTTCCTGGCTAAAAACTCCCTCACAGACAGTGCCGTGTGAACTGGTGCATTGTCGTGATGCAAGAGCCATGAATTGTTGGCGAAAAGTTCAGGTCATCTAATCTTTGATGCAGCCTTTTCAGCACTTCCAAAGGGTAAACTTGGTTCACAACATCATTACAACAAGTTTGCAAATTTAATTGTCTAACCTCATAGCTTTTCCTTTTCCAGAACTCATTGTTAAGTGTTTCTGAATTGACTGGACTTCCCCATGGCTGTTGGAATCCTTTCGGCCTCTGTAATGACAGCTGTGGTAAGGGTGCTTTGGCCATAGACATTGCTATTAAGTGTTCAGTCTCCAGGGACAGACTATTACCCACTCTAGTAGACATAGATACCGTTACCTTTTTCTGTGCATCTTTGACTGGAAGTCAGAGGACCTGGGTCTAATAGGAACTTTGCCAGCTTGTCTGGGGTCAGTATCGCCACTGCTCAGCCTCATTGCTGGCTTACTTTACATTTGCTGAACGAATGAACAAAGATGTGACTAAAAGAAAGGTAGGACCTTCGGCAATTCACTCAACTTGTCTAACCTTCAGATCCATCATGTTACAATGAGATAACTGCATGAATGCCCTTAGGAGACTCAGCTATAACCTTTTCTTTTTGTAGATTCTAAACTCAATTTTTGGATACTAGACTGGATATCTTGAGAACCAACAAAAACCCTAAACCAGAGAGGTCAATAAACGACCGTAGTGCTACGTTATCATTAACTATTACCTGGTGATGATTTTTAAAGAAACGTACGTAAGTCCAAGATGATATTTTAAAAATTATCATCATCATTCTTCTTCTAAGGTGCTTTGCCCTGGCAAGCCATTACAGCATTCCCGTTTAAAGCCTAGGGGTGCCGATCTCACTCAGATACCCCCATCCATGCAGCATTTTGATAATTTGACAATTCCTCAGCAATCACCTTGACCCCCCCCCTTAACCTTCATTTTAACTATTTTCTCTATATGATGAGTTTCTATAAATCTTCTAGTAATGAATTGCCCAGTCCCTAGTACAAAAGGAATTGAACTTAACTATTCGTCCATACACATGTGGCTTTCCAGCAGACTGCTGGCCGTTAGCAAGGTAAGCTCACTTTGCAACGTAGAAATTGCTAAGTTTGCCCTAGTTCCGTATTTGCTATCCATTCCATAGATTAACTCTTGTTTTAGAAATTTATTCTGACTTTGACTTGGTCACGGTATGTCTCTCGCCTTCGAACTCGTCAAAAACATGTATGACTTAAATACATGTTTTTATTTAATATAAAGGGCTGGCACGACAATTAAACCAGTCTTGATGCTGCGTCATTTCATGCCAATCCATGAATCCCAACCCTTGACTGCAAAAATCTCCTTAAAGGCACTGTGCTGTTTTAGAATCTCTTGCAGTCGTTGAATTAGACAAGCACTTGGATTTGCAATGACAGTCTTGTATGTCAGGAAAAGCCCCTTTCGATGGATTTCTTTATACATTCCTCATGGGTGGCAGTGTCACCGCCACCTTTGTTAGGTTTCTGGAATGATGCCTGAGGGACTGTGTAGAATATATAAAACACATACATATGGGATTCCCAGATTTCCTGGGAACTTTACTTTGTTCTGACTCATGGGATAGATAATAAAATAGCTGGTTTTAAAGCCACTGAGAACAGATGCTTTTGGCTGCTTGTATTTATTGAAGGGATCAGGGATATAGATAGTAGTTAAGGGTGTAGGCTATGGTGTCAGATGTCACAAGTTCAAATTCTTGCCCTGCCTTGGCCTAACTATGTGGACTGGGAAGAATCTCTTATTCTTTCCAAACAAAAAAGCCAATGGGTGCCTTTTCTTTTCCCTTGGTGCCAAAAATAAAATCCAGAAACAGAAGAAAGTGGGGTAATCACTCACTAAATTCTCTTCATTATTTTTTATAGGATATTTCCTTGTGGAAATGAGTGGTCTTTGGATGCAGAGGTGCTGGCTGTGAGTAGAGAAATGTCCAGCTGAAGAAAGGACTGCTGAGTAGAGATTTTATATTTTGGTAAGTTACCCAGAATACAGAAGGCTTGGGAAACTCCCTGCTACAGTGGGAGAAACTTTTTTTTTAAAACGTTTTACTGGGGAATTGGGGAAGGGGAACAGCCAAGTTGCTGTCCTTCAATCTTAGTTGTGGAGGGCGCAGCTAGCTCAGCTCCAAGTCCAGTTGCACTGCTCAGCTCAAGGTGCCATGTTCAATCTTATTTGCGGTTGGGCGTAGCCCACCATCCCATGTGGGAGTCGAACTGGCAACCTTTTTGTTAGGAGCATGTGCTCTCACCAACTGAGCCATCCTGCCACCTATTGGCAGCTGAGTGGCAGCTCAGCTTGGGCACAGCTCACTGGCCCATGTGGGAATCGAACCAGTGACCCTGTTGCTCAGAGCTTGCACTCTTAACCAACTGATCCACTCGGCTGGCCCTGAAACGTCTTAATTTTTGCTTTAAATTTTATTGCTCATGACGGGCTGTGTTCCCTTTAGAGGTCTCCTGAATATTGGATTTGCTCATATAATTTCATGAATGGAATCCTTCCAGTTATGTGTGAGCTCTCATACATTTGATTCCATGAGTATAATTTGATACATGGCTAAAAGAGGTTGGCTAACATGATACAAATTTCATCTTGACATTGATGTAAAGACACTGGGCACCTGTAGCAAAGTACAGCTGTCTGGTTCATAGGAATCTCTTTATAGACAGAAAAATAATTTGTTGCTTAACTATTCAGAGGGTTGGGCCTATCCAGTATAGACTTATTTATAATGTAGTGTTTAGTATTCATTCTGGTACATGCATAGAATAAAGAAAAAACTAGTTTAATGCTTCTCCAATGCAAATATTTGACAGACTATTTAAAATTTTAGCTCAATATTTCCCCTCAACTCAGTTAAGTTATTAAGCTTTCTTTTGTAGTTGAAATTAAGTCATGCTGTACATAGTTTCAACTTGATTCATATTTTATTGTCAAATTATATATCACATAATTTCATAATTAACTCATTCACCTGGGTTGCTGGCAGTTGTGGAAACATTTAGAGAGGCATACCGACCATCTCTATTCCGTTTATCGAAATATGATCAGAAAAGAGGAGCTTTGTTGGAAGCAGTACAGTGGTTCTAAAAAGAAAAATGTAATTGATGTATGCATTTAAAATTTTTGGTACTTTAGAGAGATTATTTTGTCGGATCCACTGAACAATCTACTGGAAGGGCTGACATCTTGGAAAAAAATTTTTGTTTCTGTTGGAGCCAAGTTCTTTCCTTGGTAATCTGTGTTGTGTTTATATATAGTCATGTGTTCCAGCTACTATGGCTGTGTCACAAATCACCCCCAAAATGTAGTGGCTTAAAGCAATGCTCATAACTTCTTGCCTCCCCACGTTTGTGTGCATCAGGAATTTGGGAGGGCCCCGCTGGGTGATTCTGTCTGTCCTTGTCTCATGAGGTGACAGGGCTGCAGTTATCTGATGGCTTGACTGGGGCTGGGGGAATCTGCTTCCATTGGGCTGGCGAGTCGATCCCTGTCCAGGCGGCCCCTTCTCATGCTGCATGAGTTTCCTCACAGCACAGTGGATGGCGTTTCCTCGAGTGGGTGACCCAGAAACTGCAATGCCTCTTCTCTGTTAGTCTTGGGAGTCACACACTGTCATTTCTGCTGTATCCCGTCTGTCATGCAGGGCCAGTCCTGGTCCAGCGTGGGAGTCTATATGTGGAAAGGCATGAATACCAGCAGCTGAGCATCACGGGGGCCCACCTTGGGGGCCGGCTACCCTACTGCATATGCTCCCAGCACATGTTTTTACTGACATTTGAGAATATGCTTGGCAAATATACCAATTTTCCCATAACTAGTGGACATGATGTACTGAACCATACAAAGAATAGTTTAAGGTTTAAAAAACTGAGTTCAAACACAGCAAGTTCAAGAACCATGCATGGGATCTGCTTTTGAACAAAGCAGATTTTGGTTTTTAAAAAAATTTTATTGGGGAACAGCCATGGTCATTGGTTACACATTGCTTTCGTGCTACAATGGCATAGTTGACTCTTTCGGGGAGGGCACAGCTCACAGTGGCCCATGCGAGGATCGAACTGGCAGCCCTGGTGTTATCAGCACCACGCTCTAACCAACTGAGCTAACTGGTCACCCCACAAAAGAGTAGTTTTAAAGACACTTCCTTGTGTAATGGATAAGAGATTTAAAGCTTTTATATGTGCAGTCATCCTCAAGCTTGGAATTATGCTGTCTGCCATTGCTTGGCTGGAAGGTATTCATACTTCAGGATCTTAACACCTACAATGGTAATCCAAGTAGACGGGTGTTTAGACACAGAATACATTTGTCTGTGCTAAAGTCAGTAATGAACATAGTCACAGGGAAAAGAACCTGGGGAATTTGGGATTTGCAAGCTACTTCAAGGACTCTGATGTGTGTCTGAGCCCCTAACATCTTTCCACTGTAGGCAGCCTTGGAAGGAGAATGTTGATGTATTCAATATGGCAGAAGATGCCACACTGCCTGCTCTGGGGGTGTTAGGAAATGAAGTTCATAATACCTCCTCATGACAAGTGGCTTCTGAGTTCTGGGGCTGGCTGCACGACACGAAACGTGACCTAACGTCTCACTGAGTCATCCTTGGAACAGGAACCCTGCGTTCCTTGCTCCTTGTGGAGTAGAACAGAGGAACAGGCTGGAGAAAGAGGCTGTGAGGGGAAAAGAGGAGTACAGTGGAAGCAATACCCAAATTCAGGAGCCCATAATCTTTGACTGGGCTGTTGATAGTTGCTTTCTATAATCAGCTCTCAGGATTGGTGCTAAGCCTCCAGCTTAACAAATCCGAGGGCACATGGGTTCTTGCACATTTTCTGGTTCCTTGGTGGTTTTTCTTCTTTGTTGAAACTGGCTTTCCTGAGTAGCCAAATTTGAAAAAGGGAATGATGGGTTTACTCTCTAGCTCTAAGGATTTGTCATGAAAAACAACTTCAAAAAAACAAAACAAAACAACCTGCACCGCCAACCCTACCCCAACTCCGTTACCGTTGTAATAAGGAACTACAAAGAGATGGGGAGTGACGTTGGGACAGCTCTTTTGAAAGATTGAATGATCATTTGTCTTTAAGGTACCCAAAATATGATGTGCATGGGCGATAATGCTAGTTTTAATTAGATTTCAGGGAGATGGATTCTTGTGCAGGCTCCATTCACTAGAGGCTTATTTTTTTCTGGGTTCTTCCTTTTCTAAAACCCTTGGAGACAATGCTTTTGTCAGGACATCAGATTCTTGGCTCAAGCTGGAACCAGACAGGCGGCAGCATTTTTTTTTTAAGTATCTTTTTCTTCTTGTTTCTCATCTTTTAGTTCTCAAAATACACATGCTTTTTATAGCTATGGGAGCAATTTTCAGATTGGGCTCTCCGAAAATAGTTTGAATTGGAATATATTAGGGGAAAAAATCATAATTTACCCACAGAAGCACACCATGTTTTATTTTATTAAAAGCAGTGATGAGAGACTGCAGACAGGAAATAAAATGAAGTGGAGTTTTGTTTTGTTTTTCTTTCATTCCTATAGTTTTGTTTATAGGAATCATTTTTAACGGACACATTAATTAAAAATAAATTTAGCACAACGAGTTTCTTTTCTGCTTTGCTTTGTTTACATTTCTCCTCAAATATCCTCCTGGGGCTTGAAGAAGTCCAGAGGGTCATATTTTTCAAGGCTATCCGTTTCCAGCTGTGGAATTAACTCTGTAAAATTCCAAAGAACTTTGCCCCTTGGATTCATTTCTCCTGCCTTCACCCATCGACTCCCTTCTGGTTCTCACCCTTTGTCCTTCCACTCATGATTACAGTGCTGGTGCAGTGTCTTCATGTCCAGTTTAGTCCCTAGTTTGCATGAGATTATGACTTTTCATATAGCAATACTCTTGATTGCATCCTATCTGCCCCAAAGTTTGTGAACAGGTTCAAACCTCACCGCCTCAGCACTGATGATCTTTCAAAAACTTGACACCATGAGACATGCAAAGACCACATGACCCGGCAACTGCCCTCTTGGGCTTTTGTGCCCGAGAAATCAAGTTCTTATTCCTACAAAGAACTATATATGAATGTTCATAGCAGCTTTATCTGTAATAGCCCCAAATGGGAAACAACTCCCTGTGTCCTTCGACAGGTGAACGGTTGAACTACTTGTGGTACATCCACGCAGTGGAATATTACTAGGCAGTCAAAAGGAGCAAGCCATTGATACGTGCCACAGCTTGGATGTGTCGCTCAGGAGATATGCTGAGTCATTAGTTGAAGCCTGGTCCCAAGGTAGAATAATTCTTTGGCATTTACAGCCTGCTGTTCACAAGACCATGGTGTAATCGGGCTTCCATAGAAAGTCCCCAAGCTAACAGTTGTAGGCGCTAGCAGTTGGAAGACAGCCTGGCAGACATGAAAATGTACATGCCAAGGGAATATGGGTAAGTGTGGAAAGAGCTTCCTGCTCAAAATGGAATGCAGGAAACCTCCAGAAACTACACACACACAGAAGATAAGGTAGTGGGCAATACACATTTTCAGTGAATCTGGGAGACGGAAAAACACTGCCAACTCCAAAATGTAGGCACAGCTCCCAAAGTCAGAGCCGACAGGAAGCCTGCGTAGTAAGTCACGGTGGTTTCATGTCCTCACAGCATAAACGTGGTGTTATGAAGTATCAGGGAAGATAGACTGGGAGGCATCTACGGAGAGGGGCTATTGCCAGTTGTCGCACTAACCACAGTAGCAAAGGGAGGGCGATGGGGCTGACATCGCTGGTGTTGTGACTGCTTACAGATCACCGGGGGTCTGATTTCTACTTCTGATGTGGGCGGGACCTGAGGTTCTGCACTTCCAACAAGGCCCTGGGTGATTCTGATGTTCTGAGAGACCGGCCCCTTCACACATTGAGTGACGTGGCTTTGACGAGTCCTGTTGCCCAGGCTTCATGGGAACCGGCCATCAAATCTCTGGGGCCACGCAGGTGCCTTAAAGAGGGAAAAAGCCAGGTATGCTGGAGGAGACCTGGCAGCCCCCTGTCTGCCCCTCAAGTGTGGCCATGTGGGTCCGCTTACTTGCAGATAAACCAGTTTTTGAAGAGCAGCAGGCATTTGGATGGTTGATGGGAAAACAATGAATTTTTACGTGAGGCCAGTGGCTACTCTTTTGGATGGCATGGCTCTCCAGGACAGCTTTGTAGCTCTACTCTAATTTTCTTCTCAGCAACCGTACCCTGACTCTCAGACTGAAGAGCCCTCAGTTTGTAAACTAATAATCATAAAGAGCTGGTGCTCATTTTGAATTACCGTAGGTGGAAGACAGCGGGGGTGGCGAGGCATGTGGGAGGTATATCATGTCCGCGGAAGATGGTTTAAATTATAACTCCTGTCCAAGTAAAGCAAATCAGTAATAAAAAAACCCCTCCATTATACATTTCACAGGGGGACATCATATTTAAAATATTTAAAATATTCTGAAGATAAAGATGACTAACCCACTTTTGACATAACGCTTCCCGGAGTTATTTTCAATGATGGTAACATTCCATTAAAACCCACTGTCTTTCCCCAGGCACCCCCGCTAAGCAGCAGGACATGGGTTTTCATAATGTCACGGTGGGGGAGTCACCCCTTCCCCAATTCAGTCCTTTCTAATACACCTGGCCTGTTGTTTCTGAAGTACGCTGAGCAGAACAACAGTTCTGCGGGATGTTGTTACTAGAATCTACAAGGAAAAGGAAGTCCTGTGTCCAAATAAGTTTGGGAAATACTGGGCCAATCCTATCAAGTATGCTGGGGCTTGACTGCCTCTGACAAAGTCGACTCACAGCGTTTACGAAGCAGGAGTTAATTTCTCAAATTACAAAGACCCATTTTTAAATGGAGGAACTCAAAGAACTATTGTTCTGGAAAATACACTCTGGGCGAAGTTGTATTATACTAATGTGTAATTTTCGGAAAGCAATGCATCCTATGATAGAAAGGAA
>NW_017732177.1:569255-592953 GCF_001890085.2 Hipposideros armiger | reverse complement strand
GCTGCTCAGTTCGGGCCAGGAATCAAACCGCTGTTGCTCAGAGCTCACAGTCTTGAGTGAGCTCTTAACTCGGCCGGCCTTACTTTTTAAGTTTTATTTTAAACAGAGCTTTCCCTGACAAATAGCCAGAAGCTTAGATGCACCCAGAAAGGGGCTCTGAGGTTTGTGCTGGTGCTCCTGGCCCTATAGCCAGTATTTCCGGGAAGGGACATGGGCATCTATGGGGCTGCTGTGCTCAGTGTTGGTCCGAGATCCCTTGTCCTGTTTCCTGATTACCCATCTCATTCCCTTGACAGCCTGGAGACCTATCCTGCCACAGGCAACTCGTTTCTCAGGGGGCTGGACTCTCTTTCTGGAGATGCTGCCTGGAATCTTGTCCTAAGCTGAGTGGACTGTTTGGAAGAACAATACTGCCATCTGTTTTGACTCCCAGCGATGCTCTGGCTTTGACTCTCTAGCTGCCCCAGCCGTGCATAGGATTGGCTCACCTTTGATCCTGGATATCGTCCTTATCTCAGTCGGACTCTGTGCTTACCATGTGCCTTTGGATGCTCAAATTTGGGCTGGTGGACATCGTGGTACAAGGTGTTCCAGTCTCCAAGCTCTAGACTTGACCCTGGCCCTTCTCTTCCCACCAAGGCTCCAGCACGTCTACAGGTTTTGACAATTCTCTGATCGTTTTCTGGGAAACGGAATTGGGTAGCCAGCCTCCACGACGGTTCCCTCCTGAGAGTCACATCCTTGTGCAGTTCCCTCCACATTGATGAGGGCTGACTAGTACAATATGACGACGGATGGGTTATTATGGAAACGACGGGGTGTGGTTTTGGAGGGCATATCGTAGAAGGCATTGCCACCTGTGCCTTGAATCGCTTGCTCTGGGGGAAGCCAGTTGTCCCCTCATAAAGACAGTTATGCAGCCCAGCAGCCAGCACCAGATTGCCAGCTCTGTTCACATGTCATCTTGGACTTCATCCTCCTCCAGCCCCAGACCAGCCTTCAGAGGACTGCAGCCCTGGCTGACATCTTGACTGCAACCTCATGGAGATCCTGAGCCGGGTCCATCCACAGAAGCTGCTCCCCAATTCCTGGCTTGTAGAAACTGTGGAAGGTAATGGTCATGTTATTTTGCACGGCTAGGTTTCGGTGCATTTTGTTAACATAGCAACAGCTAACTAATACATAATAGTTCAGGGCTCAGCCATGGCCACCAGCAGTTCCTGCAAAGTCCCCTGCCCTTTTGCTGGACTATGATAATGCTTGTGCTACAAAAGTGCCAATATGATATTTCCCATTTGGAGCATGAATATGTATTTTTTTAGTACTTAATTAGTATTTATTAAGTGCTTTAATACTGAGTACTTCTTAATTTGGAAAAAAATTAGAAATGTGTGAGAATTCAAAGAAAAAAGGTAAACTAATATTTTAAAAATGTAATTGATATAAAAAATGTAACTGAATTTAAAAAGTCAAGAATGTCAGCTGTACACAGTATCAAAGAGTCAAACATTTCCCTTCCCAGTTTACCTGACACTCTGGACAGGTGCAGTAGGATGATTTTTGGGGCAGCCGCGGAGGCTGCCGGAATTGAGTGTTATGTCTCCTTCATCTTGCTGTGTACCTTTTGAAGGTGAGGTTTCTTTCCTTTACACTTGCAAAGGTATAACATTAGAGCCCCACCCAGGTGCCAAAATGGAGACGGACATGAGTTAGGTGAGAAATTGTTATGTTTTTGTCTGCGAACAATGAAGGATTCACAGGTCATATATAAGTACATGGGAGAGGTGGGCTGAGTGGCTTAGCATCCAGCCTGGCTCAGTGGGGTCCTGGGAAAGTCAGTCATCTGCATCTGTGTGGTTCTTTGTCGGGTGTGGGGATAGAAGAAGCTTCTTGTGAGGGTTCGATGAGAATTCACTGGTGTCTCCGTTGTGTTCTGTTTTTTGTCGTGATTATGATAGATAATTAAGTGGCATTAAATCGCTGCATTAGTAAACACAAAAGTGGTTCTAAGGGATAAACAGCTCACGTTGCAACAGCGCAAATAGAAACAGCCCGACGAATGTCGGCTGATGTTTAACCTATTCCAAACACAGTGAGTTAGCGGGCACACTCACTTCATGTGATTCAAACAAAAGTGGGGTCATTTAATACACCAATGTTACTCTAATTTTTCACTGTGCACAGTTAGCACACAATTTCTTTTCATTGTGATTCTCCATTATTGTTAAAACATGATGAATTGCTCCTGGGGTATACAAAGCTAATATAGTGAAATATAATGTTTCCTATCTTCCCTGAAATGAAAAAGTATACAAAGTATGTCACCCACAGAGATTTTACACACACACACACACACACACACGCACGCGTGCGCGCGCACACACACAATTTTGAAAACGCCATGCTTCTATATGTTGGCTTTCTTTTTCTATTGATGACAGTGTAACAATTTAATATTAACCCCTAATGAACATCTCTAATGTTTATCTTACTAACTTGTGAAGAAGTGGAACAAAAATGGTGTTAAAATCAACTGGAAACTTCATAGAGTGATGGATGTTAGACATCGGGGCTTGATGGGTATAATAATAACCCTTTCGTGGTTGTCCTGCTGGGTTCAAACCACACTGATAAGCAAAAAATGAAATCTTTTCATTTTCAACTTTTGACTCTGAAAATTAGGTTTCCTTTACAAGCGCATTTGTCCTGATTACTGAAAATTGTCTGATGGAGACCAGGCGCAGCTCAGCAGCCCTTGCTGAGCTGTCCCCGAGGTGAGCCTGTCTCGCTGCTAAGCTCCTTCTGTATGCACCCTGCAGATCCAGGCCAGGTTTTAATAAGGATGTTAAAGATGTTTCTCAAGCTCCCAGATCTCCCAGATGGCCAGGAGGCCACTAACAGGTGTGTGGTGCCATTTTACTGAAAACACAGTGGTGTTTTTGGGAATCCATTTATATAAGAGTAAAGACTTACAGGGAGAGGAGCTAGGCAGTGTGCTGGTGAAGGTTTGGACCCCATCAGGCACCCTGTAAACCTTAATGTCCTCCTTTGCTCACACCCAGCGGGGCTGACTCTGGTCTGCAGATAGGGAATAGGATAAGGGGTGTGCTCTCCTCATCTGCCCTTCCCACCTTCACCCTGCTGCACCCCAACTGGGCACCTGCCTACCTGCTAGGAGGACCTAGTTCCTGGTGAAAAGGTGAAGGCGGTCCCTGTCTACCACACTCTGAGTTGATCTAATTTGATTTTATTGTTCTTCCAGGTTCTTTTTTTTTTTTAAGATTTTTTAATTGGGGAATTGGGGGAGGGGAACAGCGCTGGGGAATTGGGGGAAGGGGAACAGACACGTTGCTGTTGTTTTGTTCTTCAGTCTAGTTGTGGAGGATGTTGCTTCACTGGCCCAAGCTGGCACCATCATTGCGCTCTTCCCGGGTGAGGCAGATCAGTCGCCGGCCTCTGGATGGCTGCTCACGGCGGCTGCTGGCTACACATGGTAGCCCATGGCAACCCACTGCAGCAGAGGCTGCAGCCTACCCGTCGCCAGCGACTCACGGCAGCCCAGCTCCAGGTTGAGCTGTTGTTCACCATCTTAGCTGTGGAGGGCAGTGTCACTGGCCCTCATATGTGGGATCTGAACCGGGGCCCTCTGGCATCCCAAGCCAGTTCTTAACCAACGGGCCACTTGGCCGGCCCGCAGGTTCTTTTTTTTTTTTAAGGAGGGCGCAGCTCACAGTGGTCCATACGGGGATCAAACCGGCAACCTTGGTATTATTAGCGCCAATCTCTAACCAGCTGAGCTAACCAGCTACCACCCAGGTTCTTTTTGTTTCTCACTTTTCTACCTTCAGTCCAAGCAGAGCAGGACTGGTCGGTCCCTTTCTGTCCAGGAGCAAACCTCAGAATACATGAGGTGTGGGTTTCTATGCTCAATTGTGGTCAGCGTGTTGGTGGAAGGTTAATATGGGAGATGCATTGGCCACTGCCTTCCTCTGACTGAGTCTCCCGTTATGGAAAACTTCCTTCTGCGTCACAGGGGCTTGAGATGGCCAGAACGTCCCTGGGATAAGAGAACACGTGCCAGCCACTGTTCACATGGCAGCTTGCGGACAATTGGTGGACTGAATACTGGTAGCCCAAGTTCTGATTTTCGGTCTTTTAGAGTGTTGTTGCCTCAGCTCCCAGTTTTAAAGGGTGACCTCTGCCCTGAAAGATGCCCATAGCCACGTCTGTAGCTCATTAATTTCTCAGCTGTTGAAAAAGCGAGTTTACTACTTTCATATGTGCGGGTGCATGTATATGCACGTGCATGTGTGTAAATGGGGACATATGCCTGACTGTGCATGCATGCGTGTGCTGAAAAGATAAACTAAGGTATGTTAAAAATTTTAAGAGTTTATTTGAGCAAAAGTTGATAAAGATTGGGTAGTGCCAAACTGGAAGTGGTTAGGAGCACTCCACCAACAGGAGCTGGGCAGAGGCTTTTATAGAGAAAAGGCAGAAGCAAAGCAAGGAAAATTTTGATTGGCTAGAGCTTCAAGCCCAGTTGGCTGTTTGTGATTGGTTGTCCTTGGCTTTTTGATTTTGTAACCTTGAGGCATTTTCAGGCTTAGGTTTTGGTTTGCTTACGTAGGCATTAGAGCTACCTCAGTCTAATAGCTCCTGTTTAATTAATTTAACAGTGTGCATGCATGCATGTGTGTTCATGTTTGTATGTGTACTGTGTGCTTGCTGTGTGTGCATGTTTGTATATACGCATCATGTGTATGCGTGTGTGTAGTGCATGTGTGCACACGTGTGCTGTGTGTACACATGTATGTGTGCATTTGTGTTTGCATGTTTATATTTAGTCACTGTCCATAACCTGTGGTAACCCCTCCTGTACTTTGGTTTTTGTGTGTTTTCCCACCATTGCTGCTTGCTCTAATATTTGTCTGCAATCAGAAATGATTTCGAGGCCCCCAATACTAGAGTGCAGCTTCACGGACTTAATGGGTTAGGAGGAGCATACTGATTATGGAGGAAGAGGGGTTATTTAAACGTAACTCCTAGCAATCAGGGACAGTGTCTGCATGGGAGAGTGTCTGTAGCCTGGAGACCAGGGTGAAGGGTGAAAGAAAAAAAATATGTGCTGGGGCTCCTTCGAGGCTGAGGTGGGCTCAGATGGCTGCTTAGAAGCCGGCCTAGCTTCATATCCGTGCCTTGGACACACCAGCACCGCAGCAGGCCGCCATAGGCATCCGTGTGCAGCTATGCAAACACCGCTGAGGCCTCAAGGCTTCGCTTCCTTTTCCCATTGCTTTCCTTTCCCCTGCTTCTCTTTATTTATTTTTTCCCTTTCCCTTTCCTCACTCTTTTCCCTCCTCCTTCTCTCTCCCTAGCCCCTTCCTTTCTAGAACATGTACTCCTTAAATAAGCTTGTTTTATATGTATGCCCATAGCTCTTTGCAATTTCTTACTAAGTCTTCTTCTTAAACCTAAAGCATAATACACCCCCTCTACTTCCGTTTAGAATCTTCTGGGCCAAGGAGGATCAAAGCTGTGCATCTGGCTGGGGTGGAGCAGGGCTTGGGAGCTTTAAGGAGTCACAGCTCACTGGTGTCGATTTTGCTAGTTGGTGGTGCTGTGTGAGTCATACACAGGCTGGTAGAAATGAGGATAAAAGCCACAGCTTTCTCAGATGCTTCACACACCAGGCAGCCTACAGGCTCGGCTGGCTCTGTCACACTTGTTCTTACCCCCCACTGATGTCCTCGCTTATGTTCCCTTCATACATCAGAGGAGTTAGCACACTTCCTCCAGACCACACAGTCACCAGGAAGCTGAGACGCTAACCGTCTCCTTCCCAACCGAATCTGAGATGTGTAGCAATCAGACAGGTAGCCGTCCTGTCTTCCCTTATCTGTGCTTTTGCTTTCTGTGGATTCGGTCACACACAGTCTGAAAATATTAAATGGAACATTCCAGAAATAAACAGCTCATACATTTTAAATTGCTCACTGTTCTGAGTAGCCTCATGGTGTATGCAGCTCATCATCTCATGTCATCACAGGAGGGTTTCATGCAGTACAATAAGATACTTGGAGAGAGAGAGACCACACCACATAACTTTTATTACAATGTATTGTTATCATGGTGCTCTTTTATTATTAGTTATTGTCATTAATCTCTTACTGTGCCTAATGTGTCCACTAAACTTTATCACTGATACGTACATATAGGAAAAAGCATACTATCCATAGGGTTGGTGCTCTCTGAGGTTTCACACATTCACCGGGGGTCTTGGAACGTATTCCCAGTGGATAAGGGGGCACTGCAATATTAAAGGAAGTGTGTAGCAACAAAACACCAGTGGGCACAAATCAAGAGGCAGAGTCTAAAGGTGAGCTACCAATCAGGATCTCAGAACGTCCACATGGCTTGCATCTTTCTCCCTTCCTCCCTTCCTTCCTTCCTTCCTTCCTTCCTTCCTTCCTTCCTTCCTTCCTTCTTTCCTTCCTTCCTTCCTTCCTTCCAGAATTAGGGAAGGGGAACAGCCAAGTTGTTGTCCTTCAATCTTAGTTGTGGAGGGTGCAGCTAGCACAGCTCTGAGTCCAGTCACCATCCAGCTGCCTGTTGGCAGCTCGTGGCCCCTCAGCTCAAGGTGCCATCTTCAATCTTAGTTGCAGGATGGGGTTGCAGCCCACCATCCCATGTGGGAGTGGAACTGGCAACCCTGTTGTTAGGAGCACGTGCTCTCACCAGCTGAGCCATCCTGCCACCTGTTGGCAGCTCAGTAGCAGCTCAGTTCAGGTTGAGCTCACTGGCCCATGTGGGAATCAAACTGGTGACCTAGTTGCTCAGAGCTCGCACTCTTAACCAACTGAGCCACTTGGCTGGGCCCCCACCCCCGGCCAATGGCTTATTTAATTAACCTCTAGGTGGCTCTGGGAAGATGGGAAAATGGGAAGCTTGTTAGAAATGTACATTCCCGGGCCCTACCAGGACCTGCTGACTTGGGTGGGGCTGCTCTCCAGGGCTCACTGATTCACCCTGGGGCTACAGTTTGAGACCTCAGCTTCAGGGTGAATTCTACACCCTTTGAAGATACCCAGGCCTTTTCCCTTTTCCCCCACAATATGATCCACACCCCACCCTGGACCAAGGACTTTGAGCAGGGGTGGAAATGCAGGTTAAACACCCAAGTACTCACGGGAGGGTGGAGGGTATGTGGTAGAGAATTTAGACGGCTTTCCCCGTTTGGTCATCACTGTTTCAGTTCTCTGCCATCAGGGTGACGTTTTGCCATTGGGTGTAATTATTCATGATCAGCTCCCATCTTCTGAAAGCATCAAAGCTGGGAAGAGTCTACAGTGAACAGTGGTGCTTTTATTCTACGACAAGCTCCAAATCTCCATACCCTTCCGAGCTATGTCACCTCCCCTGACTCCACAAGCTCCTCCCCACCAGAGGCCAATATAATGAGCATTAGGTTCTAGGCCAGGAGGCTGGGAGGCCGGGAGGCAGGGCTCCTATGTTTATAGTCACTCCAGGGCCTGGGGAGAGTTAGTGCAAGGCCCCTGTGTGGAAACTGCTGGCGTTCCGTGAGTCATCTCATCAGGCTGTTGCACAGCCTAGTGGATTTCATGCTTAGAAAGTAATTTCATTCCCTAAAGCCTTTTGCAGACGAGGCTACATGGGGGGAGAGGGGGATCATTGTTTCAGCTGTCTACTGCCCAGCTGAGACTTATGAAAGCAAAAGGAACAATTTCATATGATAACATTAGCAAATACGTCCTCTCTCCGCCCCGGTCTGCACGCCTTTTGAATTGCACTGTCTCCTCTCCGAATTGTTGACTTACTTGCATAAAGAATGTTGCTGCATGGGAAATTATTTCACACTTGCTTTGATCAGAAATCTGTTGCGGTGGTTAAACCGTTGAATGTATTCAAATGTGGTTAGCTTTGCTCTGAGAAGAGAAAGATGATCAAACTGTTAGCCTCCATGAAGAGGCCCAAGTACTGCCTTGAATATTTTCAGATGGATTTAAAAGGGAGCTTAAATTTAAGAAGGTCAAAGATGCTGGGAATAGGAACCATGCCCATTGTTCATTAGGTTAGCAGCCTTCTAATGTCACGTCTCTCATGCGTCATCTGACATCTAGGTTATGTGAAGCCAAAATGCGGTTACCATGACAACCCTCTGTGCCATTAATTCATTGTTATGAGTTAACTTGGATTAGGATCTTGGCTACATGATGAAATGTTTGGTCTTCGTTTTAGCTGAAGACCATTTGGTGGTTGTTTGTATTCCTTCCAGTTTCTGGATCTGGGCAGCTAATGGCGGCTTCTGTTCTCTCCCTTCCCATGAAAGGGTGTCTTCACTTCATAATAGAATTTGTAACTTTACATAACAGGAGTTGGCTCGCAGCTCTGTGTGTGGGGTGGTGCTGGTGGTATATCTGCTGCCCCATAGTAATACATTTTTAAAAATACCTTGAAGCGTTGAAGATTGTATTTCGTGATTATGTCTACCAGTCGCCTATTGATGTATGGCATCATGGAAACTTGCAGAAGTCAAAGATTTGTTGGTGGGCCATAAGTCAATTATGGCTGCAAGAGCACAAATGACCTAAAACTTTGGAAAAATGTGAAGTTTCATCTACTAGCAGCCACTTAACCAATGACAACAAAAGTTGCCCCAAGCATGCTTGTCTAACTAGCGTCACGTGTGACGCTGAGCTGCTAAGCAGTCTTGGGGAGCTGCAGCTGGCCTACGATGGGGTCCAGTGGGCTGCAGAAGCAAGCCCATGACTCGGTTCAGCCTGGAGTGGTCTGCTGGGCAGGCTGTAGGTAAAAACCAGGGAGAACAGTGTGCGACAGTGGGTGCAGCCACTATGGAAAATGGTACGGACGTTTCCTCAGAAAATTAAAACGACAATTACCGTCTGATCCAGCAATTCCACTCCTGAGTATTTATCCCAAGGAAATGAAATCACTATGTCAAAGAGATAGCTACCCTGCAGTGTTCATTGCAGCATCATTTGTAATAACCAAGACATGGAAACAACCAAAGTGTCCACAGACAGACGATTGGATAAAGAAGAGGTGGTACATACATACACTGGAATAATATTCAGCCATAAAAAGAAGGAAATCTTGCCATTTGCAACAACATAGCTGGACCTGGAAGGCATTATGCTGAATGGAGTAAGTCAGACAGAGAATGACAAATACCTATGATCTTGTTTATATGTGGAATCTAAAAAAAACACCCAAACTCATTGAAACAGAAAGCAGATTTGTGGTTGCCAGAGGTGGACAGTAGAGGGTGGAGGAATTGGGTGAAGGTGGTCAAAAGATACAAATGTCCAGTTATAAGATAAATACATCCTGGGGATGTAATGTATAACATGATGACTACAGCAGACACTGCTGATGGTCCATTTGAAAGATGCTGAGAGTAGATCCTAAAAGTTCTCATCACAAGGAAAAAGAAAAAAAAATTGTTTGTAACCATATTAGGTGATTAAAAAAGAAAAAATAGGATAAATAGAAAACTTTATGCAGGTATCAAAAGGTGTTCCCAGTTTTTATTAGTTGCAACATTGCTGCATCTAATTATGTTAACTATAGATAAGAGGAAATGAAAAAGTGGAGTTTAGTTAGGAGTTAAAGTCTGGATTTGATGAATACTGAAGAGAAACATAGGTGCTTTGTTTTGGGCAGAGAAAAAGGACGTAGATCAGAAACCGTAGGATGGGACTGGAGGATCTCTGTATGGTGGTGGGGGAGGAGGGGTAGAGAAAGATTCATGGCTCCGTATCCTGGGCCAGAGACAGTGCTGGAAAGAGGAGAGTTATTTGGGGCTCTGACTTGAGACAGACTTCAGGAAATGCTGGCTTGGACTTTGTCAGGACAGCCCTCAGAAGCCGAGGTAGGGTGTGTATAAAATCGTGACATAAATCTCTAGCACAGGAAGTCGTTTTGAACCCCAGCTGCTACAGCCGGGAGAAGCGGTGTTTATAAATGAGATGTAGAAAACAGCCATGGAGGGACACGCTTTGACGATGTGGTGGGAGACCTTCCAGACCCTCCGGAGGCCTGAAGATTCCTTCTTTTGGCTTAAAACTTGCGCGATTTAGCAACATCTTCCCACTTCATGTGTGGTACGGCAGAGGGGGAGCTGCCCATCCCCTCAGGTCCTGGCAGCTGCTACCCTTACTGAGACTGACAAATAGATGAGGCATTGCCAACCTGTTACTCGGTTTAGGCAGAGACAGTGACAAGAATGAACATTGGACACAACGCACCCTGAGAAGCGAAAACGTGGTGTGTGTATCAGCAGTGTTTGACAGCAGAAAGGAGCCAGTTTGGCTTAGCCCAGGGGTTGGGAAACTTACTGGAAAGGGCCAGAGAGTAAATATTTTTGGCTTTGTGAGCCATGCAGTCTGTGGTGAGGGCTCCACTCTGCTGTCGTAGGGTGAAAACAGCCACAGACAACATCGGAACAGATGAACGTGGCTGTGTTTCAATAAAACTTTATGTGCGAACACTGAAATTTGAATTTCATATCATCTTCACGGGTCATGATGTATTACTGTCCTTTCAATTTTGTTCAATCCATTTGAAAGAGTAAAAGCCATTCTTAGCTTGTGGACCGCACAAAAACAGATGGTAGGCCGGGCGTGCCCGTGGGCTGTGCTGTCAGACCCCTGGCTTTGCTGAGCCCTGTTTTAGAACCACGACAATGCCGGACGAACCAGGATGTTGAAAAGCATAGTGGGTCTGCGTGGACATCGAAAGAAGTGTGCTTGCCTACGCGCTTCGAGCTAATGTTTGCTCCTGTGTCTTTGTTATCGGTGGGATTGGCGGCTAACGCTACCATAGTTCAGTTAATTTAATTCATTGTATGTTCCCTAGTGTGCATTTAGCTGTTTTTAGTGTATTCCCCCAACCTAATTATTATGACTGTGTTGTCGCTTATAACCTAAGCCCACAGTTAAGAGAGCCGTGGTAGAGCTAAAGACATTTCTTACCTGGATAAAACCATTTCTTAAAAGCTATTTCCTCCATGACTATTTTCTACCCAATTTACTTGTCTTTATGGTGCCTGCACGTGTTTTTCCTCCAGGGCACACAGCTAGACCCCATTTCCTAGTTTCCCTGGCATGTCGGGTGGCCACGTGCCCGAGTTGTGTCCAGCTGAAATTATATATGCCACTTCTGGTCCTAGCCCCAAACAGCCTCATGTGCAATGCTCCGTGCTCTCTCTTTTCTCCCCTTGGTGTGCATGGAAGGTCCGTTCCTTACAGCCCTGGAATTGGGCAGAGCCACACGTTGGCAGGAGAGGTGCCAGGAGCACTGTCAGAGCAGGAAGTTGTGCGTTGGAATGTTGTGTGAACAAGAAATACATGTGTATTGTATTAACCCCCCCAGGGCTGTTTGTTACAGCAGCTCGCCTAGCCTGACTCATACATGTTCATTCAGCTTGTGAAGATGGGATGCACTTAACAAAACGGTGCTCAGAGGGAAACAGTTCAATTTTAGTGGCCATCCCCTCACACTTGGCCCTATAAGCAGTCTGACAATTAAGTTTGCAAACTCATCCTAGAGAAAGTGCTACATACCTCATTGCTGAATATCACTACGGGCACCTTTGAAGTCCTCCCCTTGGGAAGCTATGCACTGATGCCAGCACCTAGTCCACCCTTCAAAGCCATTTTGGAACTCTTTTTCTGGAATGGCCATCAGAGTTGTGGTCGTATTACCCTTGATGTCCTGAATGTCATCCAAATGTCTTCCTTTTATTTATTTATTTATTTATTTATTTATTTGGGTTAGGGATAAGGACAGGGTTAGGATTCTGGTTCAGGTAAGGTTTAGGGTTAGATTTAGGGACACAGTTAGGGTTAGGGTTAGGGTTAGGGACACGGACACGGTTAGGTTTGCATTAGGGACAGGGTTAGGATTAGATTTAGGGTTAGGATTAGGTTTAGGGGCAGGTTTAGGGTTGGGTTTAGGGACAGAGTTAGGGTTAGGGCTAGGGTTAGGGTTAGAGACAGGATTAGGGTTAGGGACAGGGTTAGGGTTATTTTAGGGTTAAGGATAGGGTGAGGGTTAGGGTTAGGGACAGGGTTAGAGTTAGGGTTAGGGTTAGGGACAGTTTTAGTGTTAGGGCTGGGGTTAGGGATTGGGTTAGGGTTAGGGTTCTCCAAATGTCTTCCTTTTAATATTTCCTTTATCTTCAGGTAAAGAAAGAAGTCACTGGGGGCCAGATCAGGTGAGTGTGTGGGGGGGTTCCAATACACTTATTTGCTTACTGGCTAAAAACTCCCTCACAGACAGAGCCGTGGGAGCTGGTGCATTGTCGTGATGCAAGAGCCATGAATTGTTGGCGAAAAGCTCAGGTCATCTAACTTTTTCACGCAGCCTTTTCAGCACTTCCAAATAGTAAACTTGGTTAACTGGTTGTCCAGTTGGTACAAATTCATAATGAAGAATCCCTCTACTATCAAAAAAAGGTGAGGAACATCATTGCAACATGTTCACGAACTTAATTGTATATGTCTGGGCCCCCAAAACCACTCTCCTCTCTTCAGACCTCTGGCCTGTTCCTCACGGTCACTTTCTAGGACCGTCCTGAGCTGGCACAAAGAGTGGCGTGTGCCCAGTCCTCATCTGCCAGTTGATCGTCTCTTTCTTCTATTAGGTTCCATCTTTGAGAGCCATTCGTGGTGCTCGGATGAATTCCCTGTCCAGTTTTCCCAGCATTTCTTTTTATATGTTGAAGTGCATGGATGATTGATAGCACAGAAGATACATTTAAAGGGCTCAGAAGGGGATGGGGGTACATGTGTCTGTGAGCTGAGGAGACCCCTGCGGGCGGGTCAGGAATGAGGTCGTAATGCCCACTGATGACAACTCCTGCTAGCCTGGGGTGTCTGAGGGCAGGCTGATGTGATGGCCGGGTATTAACTTGTCACCTATACACATGTCATGGTTTGGTCATTTTTAAAGGCTATGTATATACTAGTAAAATATATTAATGACCAAAAACATTGACGTGCATATTATGTAACATAAACTGTATATTTATCAAATATAATGATATGTTATATAAAATGTAAATATAATTGCATAGTATATAAAACATATAATTATATTCCATAATTATTTTATATAATATAGTATGTTATATAAGTATTATATGTTATATAACTATATGACTTTGATGTATCAAATGTATATTTTATATATAATTTATATAATATGATTATGTTATATAAGTATGTAATTTATAAAAATTTTATGATTTTATAACATACACATACACTGGTTGTTGGCATCTATTCTCCTGCAGCCCCAGCTGAGTTCTGTTTTGTTTGTTTCTTTCTCAAGATGCAGCAGCATTTTGGTTTTCCACATGCCAATTGACTTACTTCCTGAAACAAGGAACACAAGGTGATGGGTAGTCTTCTGAAGTGTCAGATTGTGTGGCCGCAGAGAGGCTCAGCGTTTTGTGTCACTGTGTGTGCCTGTTACTCAGCACAAAGCAGAGTCCCTGGCACCACGAGCAGCCCGCGGGTCTTTTAAGGCAGCAGTCCAGCTGCACCCTCGCACGCGTGTGGGGTCTGCACAAGCGTGCATCGTAACCGCTGTGATCCATGTGTCAGCTCCTGCAGGGAGCACGGCCCTGGCGGCAGCCCCATGAGTGGACATGCTCACAGGACAGCCCGCAGAC
Organism: Hipposideros armiger; assembly: GCF_001890085.2. NCBI lineage: Eukaryota > Metazoa > Chordata > Mammalia > Chiroptera > Hipposideridae > Hipposideros > Hipposideros armiger. The sequence continues at coordinate 579,233 of NW_017732177.1, read as the reverse complement.
CCAGTCCCAGCATTGCGTGGCCTCCTGCACCTGCCTTGCCTCACCTGCCCTTCCTAAGGCTCTTCCCATCCCAGCCTTGGAAACCTCATCCTTCCAGGAGCTCAGGCCAGGAACCTTGGAGCTGTTCTTGTGTCTGCCTTTCTCTCCAGCCCACGCCAGTCCCTCAGGAAACCCTTTTGGCCCCACGTTCCTCATACATGGATCTGAGCTTCTCTCTCCCTCCCCTCTCCCCCACCCCCTTCCTGTAATGCCCGTGGCGTCCTCAGCCACTGTCACCTTTCTTCTGGGCGTGAGAAACAGATGGCCTGAAGTAGAACCAACTGCTCTGTTTATCGGTGTGTGTGGGGGAAGGAAGGGGGGAGCAGGAAAAGGAAGCAGGTACTTCTGAGGGACCCGGCAAAGTCTTGGTTGGCTGGTAAAAATTAGGTTAGAAAATTCTGCATGCGTTCCAAGGTCATGTGTGGAGCGCGGCTCGACAGGGTCTTCCTTCCCCTCGTAGGGGTCCGACGGGAGGGGCCGCATTGAACATTCTCGGCTGACTGGCAGGAGAAGCGCTTGTGTAGCCAGGTTTCTGAAGACTTGGAAGTCTTGTGGAGGCATTTGGTTGAGGGCCAAAGAACAAGTTCAGGGAGAGAGAGGGGCCCGTTGACTGTTTCTGGAAAGGTAATGGGGAGCCTGCTCATTGCAGGATGCAGTTCACCATGCAGTTCGGGGTGAGCTGAGATCTTGCATTCCTAAAATGGACTGAATTGCTGACGGTGGCCTCTCCAGACCTTCTTTTAAGTAGCCTGGGGGTGATGCTAGGCTATTTTCTTTACCTGGCAAAGCTTCAAATCTGCTTTCATCCACCTATGATGGCCCAGCTGTGCACGTTAATCTGTTCCTTCTATTTGATTTTGGGTAGATCGACTGTGACCGTTTCTGCCTTTTAGTTGCTAGATCCGTAGGGTAGGCATTTCTTCCTGGCTTAGAACTGCTTCTTCTTAAAGTTCTCTAAGTGACATTTTAAAAAGTGATAGAAAAATGAGATTTTATACGTGTCTTGGACAGTTTCTCCCCAACAAGAAAACATAAACTCTGTTGGAACAAAGTCCTTTCAGAAAACGTAGCAAAATCTATTTCATACCTTTTAGATCATGCATTTAAAAAAAAATGAGGTGAAATTCACATAAACTTAATCATCTTAAAGTGAACATTTCAGAGGCACTTAGTACATTTGCAATGTTGTACAACTACCACTTTTATCTAGTTCCAAAGTGTTTCCATCACCCCAAAATTAAACCCAATGCCCAGTAAGCAATTGTTCCACATCCTTTACCCCCACTCTCACCCCCCACTCCTGGCAACCACCAATCTACTTTGTGTCTCTATGGTTTGCCTCTTTGGATATTTCCTATAAATCGAATCACACACTATTTGTCCTTTTGTGTCTGGCTTCTTACACTTAGCATAATGTTTTTAAGGTTCATCCACATTATAACATGTCTCAGTAGCTCATTTGTTTCTATAGCTGGACAATATTCTATTGTGTGCATACATCCCAATTTGTGTGTGCATTTATCCTTCCTTGGACACTTGGGGTGTTCCCTCTTTTTGACAGTTGTGAATAGTGCTGCTATGAACATTTGTATAAATTCTGCATCTTTGTTTAGTTTCGGGAGTGATTCTTTCTGAAAGTTACAAGTTGATTGTGAAGTTAGTGATTTGAAGAGAGTCACCAAAGGTTTGACACTCTGATATTCAAATCCAAAAATGAAAGACATTATTTTCTAAAGCAGGTGTCCAGGTATTCTCAATGGTTACCAGTGCCGAACAACCTCCTGTGAAAGAAACTCTTCAACTGTGTATTCAGGAATTGTGCCACAGGAGGTCAAGAGTGATTCCTTCTCAGAATGCTTTCAAAGGTCCACAGGACTTCAGAGACACTGCATCTCTGCCCCACGGTGGAGTTATCTACCTTCCTGCCAAGGGGACAGTTTGAAAAGTCTCCCTATTAACCCAAAGCCATTAGAACTCAATCACCAGGAATGTCAACCATACTCAAATACTGAACAGATATACATACACTTATCATCTCTGGGACACAGAGGCGCTTCCACCCTTTTCTGGAAGTGTGTGGTGTGTCTGTATGTGTGTGTGTGTATGTGAGTATGTATGCGTGTGTGTATGTATGTGTGCGTGTGAGTGTGTGTGTGTGATTGTGCGTGCGTGTGTGTGTGAGTACGTATGTATGACTATGCATGTGTGTGAGTGTGTGTATGTGTGTATGTATGTGTGTGTATTTATGTGTGAGTGTGTGTGTGTTTGAGCGTGTGTGTGAGTGTATGTGTGTGAGTGTGTATGTGTGTGTCTGTATATGTGTATGTGAGTCTGTATGCGTGTGTGTATGTATGTGTGTGAGTGTGTATGTGCGCGTGTGTATGTGTGTCTGTGTCTGTGTGTGTGTATGTATGACTGTGTATGCATGTGTGTGAGTGTATGTGTGTGTGTATGTGTGTGTCTGTATATGTGTATGTGAGTCTGTATGCGTGTGTGTATGTATGTGTGTGAGTGTGTACGTGCGCGCGTGTGTGTATGTGTGTCTGTGTCTGTGTGTGTATGTATGACTGTGTATGCATGTGTGAGTGTATATGTGTGTGTATGTGTGTGTTTTTTTTGTGTGTGTGTGTATGGCAGTGTATGCATGTGTGTGAGCGTGTGTATGTGTGTGTGTGTGCGTGTGTGTATGTATTTGTGTGTGAGTGTGTGTGTGTTTGAGTGTGTGTGTGTGTGTGTGTGTGTGTGTGTGTGTGTTGCCATCCTATTGTTTTTCCAAACCGCAGGGCTTACTTGCTCTGAGATATCCCAGAACCTGCATAACCTGTCGTCTGAAAGGGTGACCCTGCTGGGGCTGATAACTCCAGACCGAGGGCTGTGATTAAGATTTATCCTCGGGCAGCTAGCTGCACAGCCCGTGCTCCCATCTGTCCTGAAACTGGCCCCATATGGCAGGAGTTCTTGGGCTGGGCTGGCAGGAGAGAGAGGGAGAACGCCTCAGGTGTGGATGTGAATGGGCAATGCAGGGGGCAGACACCAAAATCCTGTCCAGGATGCCGCGAGACTGGTCCAAAATGGCGTGCCAAGCAGATAGCACAGAAAGTGGTCTTGGGGAGATGAAACAGAGTGCAGTTGAGTCAGAGAAGCAGGGAACTTGAGACTAGAGGTTCAGGAGGTGAGCTGGCACACGGCTGCACCGGGTCCATATTGTTTCTGCACTTTCCCAGGTGGAAAGCTCTTTGGAAGGAGCTAGGCTGGGGAACCATGTATGTGAGGGAAACGCTGTCTCCTTGAGGCGCAGAAGCCCTAAGGTGAGGACAGGTGGGGACGGAAGATAGGCCATGCACAGAGGTATCTGATACCTGTGCACCATATTTAGCATTGCATGGACGCATGGCATGTCTCCATTTCTGAGACACCTGGGAGGCCATTTAAACCAAATGCATTTGGGGGGCAGCGTTCTTGAGCTTTTGACGTGGTTCACCACGCTTCCTTACTGGAAAGCATCTAGGTCAGGAGTGGTGGGTGCAATAAAAAAATCAGAGATAGCCCGAGTTCTTGTGGATGCTGGCGAGGGTTGGTTGTGTACCTGGGAAGGGCCTCTCTTAATTTCAGACTCACTGGCCTACATAGGACCTCCTTGGCCAGACACGGCCCCTCCCCTTCAGAGGCCTCCTTCAGCTCTTGGACTCTTAATGTATTCATGGCTCTCTTTTGCATTGCTGTGTGGTGTTCCCTATTCTTTTTAACGTGACCTTGTCACACCAGTGCCACACCTTGGGCCTTTTGTTAGGGACCTGAAATTGTCACCCTTAGCGTTTTTCATGTATCGGGTGGCTCAAACGCTAAATATGTGGACATCCTTTCTGGAAGGCCATGAGCCCATGCAACAAAGATGGATAAACCCTGACTGGCGGGTGGCCTTGACTACTTGCTCTCTGTGACAGGGGGCTGGACCTAACAGAGCGCGAGAATAGAGTCAACTCCAAATACTAAACATCACACCAAACCAAAACACTTTATAAAGCTGCAGGGGTCAGAGAGTCACCTGTGGAAAGATCCAGTGGAACTTCTCGCAGAGTCCTGGCTCCAAATTTAAAGGTGGGAAGCGAGGCCATTGCCCAAGCTCTAGTAATCCAAACAATGAAATTGACCTGAAAGAGACAAGCGGAACAACAAAGGTGTGTTGTGCATACGTATACACATATATACATACACAATACACGCATATACTTTGTATGTGATACACATGTATATGTATATAATATATACATGCAATACGCATCTGTATTATACACACAAACTGTATGGAGTACACATATAGATATATGATATATACATATTACACATGATATAGACATACTATATACATGTATTCGCATGTGTAGACACATGTATATATGTAATCTTTTTCACATTTTAATGTAGTAGATAGTATAGCCCATTTTTCAACACAGTCTACTAGAGCACAATGTTTATCATCCCCCGTTCTTCCAAATAATTCACTGCAAATATTGCACCTGTAATTTTTTCTTTTTTATTTTAAAAAAGCTTTTATTGGGGAATTGGGGAGGGGAACAGTGTTGGGGAATTGGGGAAGGGGAACATTGTGTTTTTCCAGGACCCATCAGCTCCAAGTCAAGTTGTTGTCCTTCAATCTTACTTGTGGAGGGCGCAAGCTCAGCTCTAAGTCCAGTCCCTGCTTTCAATCTAGTTGCAGGGGGCGCAGCCCACCATCCCAAGCGGGAGTCGAACTGGCAACCTTGTTGTTAAGAGCACGCGCTCTTAACAGCTGAGTGGCTGCTCAGCTCAAGGTACAATCTTAGTTGTGGGGGGGGGGGGGGTGCAGCCCACCATCCCATGCGGGAATCGAACCAGCAACCTTGTACAGCTGAGCCGTTGGCCACCCATTGGCAGTTCAGCGGCAGCTCAGCTCGGGTGTAGCTCACTGGCCCATGTGGGACTTGAACCGGCAACCCTGTTGCTCAGAGCTCACGCTCTAACCAACTGATCCACCCGGCTGGCCCTGCACTTGTAAGTTTTTTTACTGTATTTTCAAAAAGCATAAATTCACTCAGCCCAGTATATATGGTAATCATTACATGTCAGAAATGAGAACCGGATTTCAGAGTAACTTTGTCCTTGGATGCTTTGCTTTGCGTTAGTGGCACGTGTCAGCCTGCACGTGTGATGATGTTTCTTCTGGTGTCCTTTGTCCTGTGACCTGGGTTCGCCGGCTCTGCGAGGCTGTGGAGCGATGGTTCTGAGTAAGCGTAACTTACTCAGCAGCTCTTTAAGCACATGGGGGCAAAGATGTGTCCACTGGTGGGAACTGGGCTTCTAACCTTTACTTCAGCTGAAGTTAGAAGCCTTTCAGAGTCAGGAAAGATATACAAAGATGCTCGACAAGGAAGACCCGTGATGGAGCTGGCAACAGAAGTGGAGGCATTTGAAACAGAAACGCAGCAAATAGATACCAGATTTAGAGGAGTCGCCCTAAGTACGGGACGGCCGTTTCGGGCAGGCCTAGGGATACTCCAGGCTCAAAGCCTAAAGGAAATAGCTGCGATGTTAAACAGTGTAGGGTTTGCAAAACGAGACGAGGAGGTAGGACATTCCAGGCAGAGGGAAACAGGAAAAGTGTGTGTGCCCTTCCATCCAGCATTTCAAAGACTGGTGATCTCCACGCATTCCAAGAACTTGCTAAAACTTCTTTTAGCATTGAAACAATTCTAGATGTGTCATTCTTGGACATTTTTTTCTCCATCTACAATTTCCCCCTGAAATGCAATGAGTTAATTTGGAGAACTCGGAATTTACCCAGGCCCAGATCCATTTGGGTCATCATAGCCCTTTCAACGCAGGTGTGAGCCGTATGCCAGGTTTTCTTTGCTAATTATTTCTGGGGAAAAAGAAGGGGCCGTTATGTGAAAAACAGGGAACATCAAGGTGAAGTGAAAGTGATCTAAGGAAGGAAACCTTTCGCCTGTTTGTTTTGGTTGACTGTTTTGGTTGGTTGTTGGCCCCCTGGGCATGGCAGGTCCTACATCTTGACCACGATTACATAGTCTGACTTTCTGCTGTAGCCTGGACTCCTCACACTGTGTAGTGTGGCTGTGGATTTGATGGTGAAGCTGCACAGCCATTTTGCTTGTACACTTCAACTGCTCCAAGCTCAACGGCCTGAGCACCGTACCCTGCAAGTGGGGGGCTGCCTGCACAGTCCCCTCCCCTGCAGCCTACCCCTCTCCTGGGGGGACCTGGGGCACTGCTGGTGGGGCCTTGCGTTGCTCCAGTCGGCCCCGCCCCCGGCTAACACACAGCCCTCTCTCTCAGATCCCGCGCGAACACGACCAGGGGATACATCTCTGCCTCGTTTCCCCAGTTACAGGTAATTAGCTCTGTGCATTTGAACGGGAGTGTTTGAAATTGCATCCTCTGCCTCTGCCTTAGTATGAAGCCGTCCTGCTGCCTCCAGACAAAACATTATCTAAATGAGATTTTCTCTCATGTATCCGGGGGGCAGAAGGAGGCAGTGAACGGATGCAGTGGCTGCTTCACATGTCTCCCGGAACATACACAGCGCTGTGGCTGCATAACAGTACCCAGCAAGCCCACGAAGTAAACACATCTTGTTACGATAACCCGTGGTTAGGCGTGAGCATTCCTATTTTGAGCGCTCACTTCAGCGTTGGGGTGAGCCGTGTACATTTTCATAGCCCTGATTTGTTTAGTTTATCATTCCCTTTCCTGACCCTTCTCTCTCTCCAGCTCGCCATGAGACAAGCCATGTGGCTTATGATGGGTGTATTTGACCTGGGGCAATTCAAATATGATTTTGGTTTTTTTTTTTTTTTTTAGCTGAGCCATCCTGCTACCTGTTGGCAGCTCAGCGGCTGCTCAGCTCGGGCTGGACTCGAACCGCTGTTGCTCAGAGCTCAAACTCTTGAGCGAGCTCTTAACCAACTGAGCCACTCGGCCGGCCCGCTCAAATATGATTTTGGACAATTTGTCACGCGTCCAGACAAATTGTGTACAGAACTGTATCAAGATTCCAAACGCAAAGGTCTGCAGCCTTGTAAAGATTTCCTCTCACCTCTTTCCAGACTCTGAACCTGGCTTTCTGTGGAGCTGATTAGTGCATTGGTATCAACATGTGATGCAGGCTCTGCTCCAGGCAGAGATGGAGGGTACGGGGTCCCCCACATGCTTGTCCCCTGCCAACTGCTGATCTTTTCACTGTCTCCATAGTTCTGCCTTTTCTGGAATGACATAAGGTTGGAATCCTACAGTGTGTAGCCTTTTCAGATTGGCTTCTTTCACTTAGCCATATGCATTTCAGGTTGCTCCGTGTCTTTTCATGAGCTCGGTAGCGCATTTGTTTTGGGTGTTGAATAATATTCCCTTGTCTGGATGGACCACAGTTTATTTATCCATCACCCACTGAAGGGCACCTTGGTTGCTTCCAGGTTTGGGCGGTTACGTCTAAGGCTGCTACAAGCATCTGTGTGCACATTTTGTTTGGACATAAATGTTCACCTCATTTGGGCAAATACCAGAGACAGCCCAATTGCTGGATCTCACACCTTGGTACTTTTTTTTAATCTTCCGAAAGGCTGAGTTTAACTGGGCAGCGATTCCCAGGTAAAACAATGACAGTTGAACAAGAAAGTTCATGAACTGGCCATTGTTACTGGTCGCGTTGGAGATGGTGGACTGTCCTGGTCCCCAGACGCCGTTCCTGGATAAGACTGGCCTACGGGTGGTAGTTGGCTTGAGGTCGACTGAAAAGGACAACGCCTTTCGTTAGTTCAATGGGGTTCCATCACAGGCCTTCTCAGAAACGCAGCAGCTCGCTAGCCTCCACCTCTGAAATCTTCACCTCCCATTCTGTGGCGTGTGTCACTCCATGTTCGTATCCCTGTCCCCAGGCTTGACGTGAAGAGAATGGAAACTGCAAACTCCTCCATGTTCTTCTCTGAGCCCCTGTCCCGTGCTGCTGCTTCTGGAAGCTCCTTGCCCCCCACCAGTAAAGATGAAAGGGCCTGAGCGGTTGTCTTCCCTCTGTGCTTATCCACCCCACCCCCCAAATTGGTTCGCTCTCCCCAGTATATACAAACACACACATTCATTCCATCTTAGACAAGCTCTTCCTGGACACCTTACCTTCCTCCAGTCACCACCGTTTCTTTTTCTCATTGTGAAAGGGATGGCTGAATGGTCCCCAAAATTCATGCTTCCCCTTTTTGGAATATCGAGATGTTGCTGGGACATGGGCATTTACCTTGAGACTGTTTGTGGTCTTTTTTTTTTTAAGGTTTTATTGGGGAATTGGGGGAGGGGAACAGACAAGTTGTTGTCCTTCAGTCTTAGTTGTGGAGGGCGCAGCTAGCTCAGCTCCAAGTCCAGTCGCCATCTGGCTGCCCATCGGCAGTTCACGGCCGCTCAGCTCAAGGTGCCGTGTTCAATCTTAGTTGCAGGTGGGCATAGCCCACCATCCCATGCGGGAGTCGAACTGGCAACCTTGTTATTAGGAGCACGTGCTCTCACCAGCTGAGCCATCCTGCCACCTGTTGGCAGCTCAGCGGTAGCTCAGCTCGGTTGCAGCTCACTGGCCCATGTGGGAATCGAACCAGCAACCCTGTTGCTCAGAGCTTGTGCTTTAACCAAATGAGCCACTCGGCCGGCCCTAAGACTGATTTTAGGTGAGGTGCAGGGACCCATCCCTGCCTATGGGATGTGACTGTCCCTTTGGAAAGAGGTGAGGGAGAGTGGAGCCCCAAGGGGGACAGATCCTGGGTGTCCAGACCATCCTTGTAGGAAACCCTTCTGACCACTAGGAATACTGGACTGCATTGGGTTATTCTAAGAGCAAGAGCATTTCCTGTTGTAAAAAGCTGTTGAGACGTGTGGGCTTATTTGTGACAGCAGCTCATGGTGCTTTAACCAGGGTCCAGTCAACCACAGCCTGCGGGCCATACTGAGCCATTACCTGTTTTTGTAAATAAAGTTTTATGGGCACACCACCATGCTCGTTCACTCACATACTACCTGTGGCTGCTTTCCCGCTACAAAGGGAGAACTGAGTAGTTGTGACTGAGGCCATACAGCTGCCAGAGCTGAAAATGTGTACTCTCTGACCCTTTGCAGAACAAGTTTCTCAACTGATGCTGTAAGTAATATTTGAGGCTCAAATGTCTGCTAAGACAGCAACACCAGGTGGATGAGAGATACCACCTGGGTCAGCAGAAGGTAGAGAACAAATGCCCATGAGTCGGGCTCTAAATTGGCTGATATGAGGTCCCCAAAGCCTCCAGATTTACTCTTCTCTTCCCTTCTCTCCCCCTGCCTCCTCCCCTCCCTCTCTCCTTTCTGGTTTGTTACATGCAGGTTGCAGGCCCTCACCCCAGGGTTTCTGATTTAGCAGGTTTCTGATTGAGCCTTGGCATTTCACACATGCTCCCAGGTGGTTCCCGGGATCACACCTTGGGAACCAACAGCTATCTTATTCGATAAGACTACACTTTCCACAGGATGGGACACAAAGTTAACCTTGTCTTGCCCATCAGTGGGGGCCAGAGGGCAGAGCTCGTCTGGGGAGGAAAGCGTGATCATTTATCGACCACCATCGAGCACTTTTTCGGCTCCTTCAAGTTGTGGTGTAAGTTCTGTGATGCCATCACTCTCACAGTTTTCGTGAGAAGCGCCAACAGCACACAGTAGGAAGGATCGTCTACAGTTCGCTAAAGTCTGAGCTCACCACACACCACTAAGCACGAGGCAAAGGCTCAGAGCCCTGCAGGGAGCAGCGGGCTCCGTGGGGTGCGTGTGGGGTGCTAGCCGGGAGCAGGGCTCCTGGAAAGTACCAGCCTGTGGCTGTGGGACTGTCAGCTCCAGCAGCTCCGCTGGGGTCTTCTCCCTGGGCCCCTCCCCCTTTCCTTC
>NW_017732177.1:555123-568473 GCF_001890085.2 Hipposideros armiger | reverse complement strand
GGCCCCTCCCCCTTTTCCTTCCCTCAGCAGCTTCGTGCTGTCCTGTGTCTTCAACGAGCGTGCTGTGTAAGTGGGGTCTGGAGGCGGGATTCATTTCGAAAGTCTTCTCATTTCTGCCCAAACCACAGGTGGCATCGCATTAGAGATCTTTCAATCCAGGAAACGCAGGTGGTAGATGTTGACGTCAAATGTTGGGCAAACGTTGGGCAAAGGCAGAGGAAGGTGAAAAGAAGCGGGATGTGGGAGGATGTGAAGGGAAGATGAGGAGGGACGGATGGGGGCAGACGTGGAGCGGGGAGAGGAGTGTGCGCTCAGTCCGCTGAGGTGCGCGCCTGAGTCCTGCCATCAGACGCTTCCGCAGCTGCGGTGGTGGCTCCGTTTAAACACTCCCCATGTGCCAGTCCGCTAGACGTTTCTATGTTTCATGCACGGCTTCTTACATAAGCAGAACTTCGTATAAAAATAATCGTGTCCTAATGCATGAGTGAGTGCTACAGGCAGTGCTGTGTCAGCCTCATGCTAATGACATCTTCCTCACCTGTAAATTTCCCAAGGACAGACGCTGTTTCACATGGCAGGGTCCATAGGTCAGAAAACGGGGAGATGAAGTCGAACGCGCTCTGGACATCTGCGTGGTGGTTTTCTTCACCTAATGCACCCAACAGATCTCTTCGCAAAAAGACTGCCTCGGTACCTTAGCGTTATGTTCCCTTCCTGCTGTGGTTTTAGCAGCCTTCCCCACTTCCCCCGACAGGAAAGGCTGATGTCAGGGGCCAGTGAACATTTTCTGTCAAGTGGCAGGGAGTACACTGCTTGCAACTCCTCAGTCCTGCCATTAGAGTGTGAAAGCAAGCATACAGACAAATGAATGGCCTTGGCTCTGTTTCAATAAAACTTTATTCATAAAAACAGGCAGTGTCAGATTTGGCCTGCAGACCCATAGCCTGCCTTCCTTTGTTTTGACCTGTGCACACGGATCACCTGGGGAGCTTGTTAAAATGAAAGCCATGGTTCAGGAGATCTGGGGTGGGGGTAGGGAAGGGGTGGGGGGGTGGAGGCTAAGACCATCGGAAAACAAAAAGATATTTACATGACGATTCATAACAGTAGCAAAATTACAGTTATAGAGTAGCAACGAAAATCATTGTATGGTTGGGGGTCACCACAACATGAAGAACTGTATTAAGGGGTCGCGGCATTAGGAAGGTTGAGAACCGCTGGCTAAACCCAAGAAGACTATGGGAGCGCTCTATTTAGACTGTCTCCTGAGCGAACTACAGCTGAGACACTTGGGCATCCTTGTAATGACTTCACCGTTTCTCCAGGCTTCCTGGAACCCATCTGCGTTTGAAACCATCCCGGGAGAACCCAGGTAATTAAAAGGGAGCCTCATTTTCCTTGTGATGTTGGATCTATCGCTTGACCTTCCATCACTGGGGGGACCATGTGAATGTACTTACCAGATTGTGTGAGAACAGGATCTTACTGGGAAACAGATGTTGGGTCAGAATTTTCTCACCTGTGGGAGAGCTGAAATCCAGCACGTAGCCAGGTCAACCGATTAACAGTGATGACTTTTCCAAATACCGGCGCTTGAATGCAAAGGGCTAATTACTCTCAGATTTGGGAAAGGTTAAAAAAAACAACAACAAAAAACCCCGAACCTTGGCAGAGCAAGAACAACCGCAAAAGCCCTCTCAAACTGATGAAACTATCTTTGCCTGACGCCTCCCTGGAAGCATGTGAAATGAGTCGTGCGCTGACAACATTCAGGGCTGGTGCTCCGTAGCCGGTGTGGTTCAGCTCATCAGAGGCCTCGCCAGCCTCCTGGCCGCCTCCTCCCCACTCTGCCCAGCCCCAGTGATTCTTTCCATATGGGAATTCCACGTTGCCAAATGCAAGCGACCCCCCCCCCCGCGTTCTTGGGCAGATTGTTGGAATCAATTCCAGGTGTATAACTCACCCGGCTGTTTTCGCTCCATGTGGCCGAGGGGGTCTGGAATTATTTTAAGTTTCAGGTTTTAAAAATAACAGAGGGTGTTGACCCCTTTTGGAGGCTTTGCGGCTACTGGACGCTCTCCTGGGACAATCAGGTTTCCCACCTGTCATCTCAAAACGCCTGCCCAAGGAAACTGAGTTGACTACGTGGGCGACTGTTTGTATCAACGTTTGTGGTGGTTGCCCATTTGTTGTCCCTGTTAATGGTGTGTCACCAATTGGTCCTCTCTGTCCGGAGCTGCCTGGGCACGAAACTTCAAGCAGTGGCTCTTTGTAGGTACGGGTCCCCTGGCGGAAACGTGGCCTCGTGGTGAGACCCAGAAAGCGTCTCAACAGCGAGGTTCATGGCCCCCTCTGTTTCTGATCTGCTCACCCTCCATGCGGCCGTTTTTGCGTTGTGTAGGACACATGTAGTGTGTCGTCTTATAAGGCTGTGTTTGAAATAAAAGCGTGGTGATTGATGGTAGTGTGAGACCCCCAGCGATGTCTGGCGTTGGGGTGCCCCTTAGAGGATGACAGATTACCTTCACCTTGTACTTCTGAGAGCAGAGGGGTCCAAAGGGGCTCAGCAGAATTCCTGCAGAAGAGAAAAGCAGGGCTATGAGACCATCCCCACCCCCCACCAGAGAACAGAGAGCAGTTTTGTTTTGCCTTTCCATGAAGTTTCGTGTCAGCTGGAGGGAAGGACATTTCCTTCTACGTACCAGAAAAGACGGACGACGGGGTCACTGTGTGCTTTTGGTGTCCTCTAAGTATTGAGGCTGCGGACACTGGCCAGTGTCAGGCTAGATGGAACATGCAAAACAGCGTGTCTATAAACATTGTAGACTCTTGAAATGAACCCTGTACATATGTGTATTTCATCTGGATGCCTCCACCGCCATTTCAATCTTTTTTTTCCCCCACATTAAAACTATCACCTCGAGTGGTTCTTTTGGGAGTGAACGCACAGGTGGAAACACCTATCATGTAGTTAGCTTCTAATAAACCGTAGCTGTTGTTTATGAAACATGATGGATTCATCTTATCTGCAACTCAAAGGATCTCTCCTGGGGAAGAGGAGGAAGAGCAGGGGGTGTTTGCATCCTCTGACCTCTGCTGTTTGTGGCACTGTGTTTCCTCCAATGGCCTTTCTCTGTAGGAGGCTGTGAGGGCTGGACCATCCTGGGTGTGGACACGTGTAGTCCTGGCTCACGCGGGATGTGCAGGACTCATCTTTAAAGGTCCCTGCACATGAGCTCATTGAGTAGGTGAGTTCCTGCTGAACTGGGGAGGGTGGGATGGATGCTTTCGGAGGGCACAGGAGAAGGACCAGCTCCTAGGTTCTCAGGAGGAGCAAAGCCCTTGGACCTGGCAGGTGTACGTACATAGGTGTGTATCTACCACCAGACAGAGAGCAGGGGACACACAGGCTTTTGCTGAGACTTTTCCAAGATGGCGACAGGACTGGCCATGTTTTCTCAACTCTAAAACATGCACTTTTGCAGGATTTCATATTTCCGAAATCAGAGTTCTTCTTAGAGTCAGCCACATCTCATGTTTATTGGTCCACTTTTCTCCTGCTTAGCCTTACTTACTAACCGCGTGTCTTGTAGTTGACACCCTCTTATATTCGGTGAAACGTGGTAGCTTTTGGGTCCTGAAGTCGGACTCAGAACGGGGTAAGAGGGAACTACTCCCATATTCTGGAATCCGAGGGCCAGACAGGGAAGAAGATGTGCTTTCCTTAACCCCCATTCCTGCCCAAGGCAGAGAAGAAAAGTCAGCATGCCTTTCTCCTGAGCTGTGCTTCCCAAAGTGGGGTCCCCAGGTCCGCAACATAAGCTGGGAGCTAGTGAATTAGAAATTGCGGGGTTTGAACAAGCCCTCCGGGTGGCTCTCATGCATGCTCAACTTGAGAACCGCCTCACTAGGGCTCCCCCGATTGTCCTCCCACAGTTGTTCTCAATGTGTGTTGTCAGGTGTGTCCTGTGTGGGACCATTACCGTTCCTCCCAGCGTCCCCCGCTCTCGTACTGAAGCCATGGCCTCCTTCCTATTTACCTGCCACGTGACGGCACGCTCTCCTTCCTCAGCCTGCCTCCTCCGTGACCTGTTTTCCTGGCTCCTCCTCCTGTCCAGCCCTTCGATGCTGGTGTCCTGCTGGTCTGGACCACCTTCTCCTTTTACTCTATCGATGCCAGTGGTTCCAATCCACTTGTCCAGCAGTCGCTCCTTGAATTTCTGTCCGTAGAGTTGGGTCTGTGGCGCCCCACCCACACCCCCCTGATCATTCACACAAGCATCCAACTCGGGACCCTGGCACGGGATTCCTCGCCTTCCTACTCACCCCAGTTTCTTCCCCTTGTGATTTCTTTCTTAGTGAATGGTTCCACCTTCTTACCTAATGCCGACAGTGGAAATTTGGTGCAATATTTTAATCTGTGCCTCTGTCTCATGACTCATTGCCCACCGTCACGTTGCTCTGACTGCTTAATATCTCTCCACGGCATTCCACCCTCTCCGTGTCCCCTGCCCCTGGCCCCAGCTGGATGCATTGCTATCCTCTTGGGAATATCGGTAGGGTCTCCCTCCCTGTTTTTTTTTTTCTTCTCTTTCCATGATGGTCCGGTGACAGTGACACACTCCTCGCATGCAAATCTGATGATGAAACTCCTTTATCTGCATGGTATTTAATGCCATTTCCTTTACTCAGCCACATTTCCCAGGCCAGGTCCGTTTTGGAGCTCTGTCCTTGCAAGATTGTCACCCAAGGTGAGGGATTGCTGCTTGCAGTTTTTCCTCGTGGAAACTCATGACCACCTTGGCATTTTAAATGGTTGGGGAAATCCTGCAGCCGCAACGCTCATTTAGGCTCGCCCTAGCCTATCCCATGGTCTTGGGTGACCCTACGCCTCCCCCACCCACTCACCTTTTAACATCCCCTGACACTTGTGTTCTCACGCATTTTCGGAAAAGCTGCACTTTCCATGTGAGACGTCACAGGAGCTGGCCCCCGGCTCACCCGCTCAGGCTCATGTTCCAAGCCCGGCTCACACGGCCGGTGGACGGTGGTTTTGAAAGTCAGTTTCCTAAAAATATCATGCTATGCCCATGGGACGTGGTTACCTTCAGTCTTCCTTTTTACCTCTGAATGAAATGGCTTCCGTCCTCCTTGTCCCCATGGAGGGCTCCCTGTTGTCACCTAGGTCTCAGCTCAACCACCCCGTCCTCCAGAAGGCTGTCCCTGACGCCACGAGCCACACTTGGTGCTTTGGCATCTTGTTTACACGTTCGTCACCGCCTCCTTACAGACTGTAACCTTCTTGGGGACGGTGACATCGGCCTAGTAGAATGTCTGCAGAGCGTGTCTGCTCCATCAACACTCACTGATTTGACTGAGAGCTCAAGAAAGTGATTGAGTGAGGGTTGTTTCTGGCCGTCATGACGTTAAGAGCTGCTCCTTACAAAGCACTTAGTATTCACTCTGCTGTGTTAACACGCGTGACCCTCCAATAAGACTCGGCAAAGACTTTGAATCTGTAAAAGAGCTTTAATTACTTTAGGGAGAGAAAGTCAGGCAGAGTAGGGGTCTCTCATGGGAGTGAGTATAATCTGCAAAGAGGGTGTTTGTGATAATTCCTTGCATGTAGGAAGAAATATTAGGACGTTTTTACAAAATAAATGTCAATATCAGAAATTCTTTAGCATTATTAATATCTACATAGATCAGTCCTGGTGCTCACACCCAAGCTGGCTGTGTGGTCGATGCCCCAAATCAAAAACAGGATGAGACGTAATCCCAGGAGAGAGTGGGGCACTCCCACGACATCCACAATATTGGCATGTATGTTGCCTTACTCCTGTGCGGGTAAGTGAATCCGGAAACTGACTATACCATGAACTTGATGTGAAACTCACCCTCACAGCATGTTCAAATAGCTTACAGAGGTGTCTGAAAACACACAACCTACTGAAGTCAAAAGTAGTCCTTTGAAAAGAAACATCTATTTGTAGGTGTAACCCCAGCTAGACCATCCAGGAGTCCTAGAGCCTATGATAAGGTCCTTGTGTTTCTTGCGATTGACTGATTATTCCTTATGCTAAGCTTTATTGAAATGTCACTTGCATGTAGTAACATGCACCTGTTTTAAGGGCACAGTTTGGTGAGATTTGACATCTGCATGTAGCCATGTAATCACCATCACCATTATGACATAGGACAGTTCCATCACCCACCCCCTAAGTTCTCTCTTGTTCCTTTGTGGGCAGCCCCTCCCCCATCCGAGCGTCTGGCAGCCACTAATCTGATTTCTCTCTACAGTTTTGTCTTTT
Organism: Hipposideros armiger; assembly: GCF_001890085.2. Lineage (NCBI taxonomy): Eukaryota > Metazoa > Chordata > Mammalia > Chiroptera > Hipposideridae > Hipposideros > Hipposideros armiger. Next base: position 562,162 of record NW_017732177.1, on the reverse strand, counting down.
CCTGAGTCTCATATAAAATAACTCATACAGAATGAGACTTGGGGTCTGGTGTCTCTCCCATAGCACAGCCTCTGAGGATGCGTCAGTTGGTGGCACACATCAGTGGTCCTTTCTGTTTGTTGCGTACTCGCGTTGCTTTGGACGCACGTACCTTTATCGTTTATTTGTCCATCCTCCAGGTGCAGGACACTGGGCTATTCCCAGGTTTTGGCAAGTATGAATAAAGTCACTGTACACATTTGCAGCTGCGTCTTTGTGTGAACACACGTTTCATTTTGCTTGTGTGCGTGTCTGGGAGTGTGACTGCTGCCATCATGTTACGTGTGTGCTCAACTCTATAAAAAGCTGCCACACTGAGTCCCAAAGTCACCGTGCTGTGTTACACTACTGCCAGCTGTGCAGGGGGAGTCCTAGTTACTCCGTATCCTTGCCGGCACTGGGTATGGTCATTTAAAAAAAAGAAAGAATTTACCCATGTAATCGTGGTATTTCATGGTGATTTTAATTTGCTAAAGGTGTTGAATGTCTTTCTCTGTGTTTATTTGCCATCGTTACCTGATCTTGGGTGAAGTGCACATCTACTCACTGACAGATAGATAGATTGAATTTTTTGAGTATTAACAAGAAATAATACAAATGAAAGCATTTCCCCCTCCCCCTTTTTAAACCCAGTGCCTGATACATAGCTGTTCTTCAATTACTGTTTTTAAATGAATGGCTATTGGGCAAAGAGTGACCTTAGGGTTTATGAAAATCGGACAAACTGAAGGATACTTTTGTTTCAGTTTCTTATGAAGATGGGGAGTGACCCCCAGGTCTAAAGATGGCTGGAAGAAGTGAGGTGCGGAAGGGGTGAGACCTGAAACCTCAGATATGGAGACCGATAGCCCGAGAATGTTCTGGACAGCTGAGCCTGTTCGCCACATGGAGACGTTAGCTTTTTTTTGTCCCTGGGTGATGAGACATCCCAGAGGATTTGAAGATGAGCCTGTCATGATGACATTGGAGTTTCAGAAATGCAAACAGGACAGTCCCTGCCATCTCGCCTGCTTTGCTCGCATCCCTTTCACAGTGTGTGCAATACAAGCAGCATCCTTTTAAGGAAAGGAACTTACTGTCTCAAAACGCAAAGAATATGGTGGGGTCAGCTCTGCAATCTACAGAATCCACATGCCATGTGCAGCCACCTCTGGGAGGCTGATTAAAGGCCCACTGACCCCAGATAGCTTCCGCGTGAGTATAGCAGAAGGCCTAAAAGTCCCACCGTTTGTCCTTGAGATCTGACCTTCATCATTTTCACTTGGTCGCCTGTTGTTCTGTTTTATGGATGGAGGATAGCATATTATCTCAACCTGATTAGCAGACTTTTCTGTTTATTTATTTATTTGCAATCACCTCTGTCCTTATTTACCCGGGGGCACCCATATATTGTGATCACAAGCAATACTCCTAAAAAATATGTACACTGACAGGGGATGGCTGAGCACATAGAACGCCCAGAGATCCCACACACATGTATGGAGCCGGGAGTTCCCAGGCGCTGTGCTGATGCTTGGGGCAGCCATCTCTGTGAATCCATATGTCTGTAACCTACAGAGAACCATTCCCCAAGGGTCAGGGATCTGCACACAAGCAGCAGGGGGCAGGCCCGGTGTGACAAGAACAGCTAAGTGAATTCCGTGCTGTGCTGCGGACTGCATGGGCTGTGCCAAAGGGCCCTCTCAGATGTTCTAGGGATATTTTTGGGTAGCTCCTGAGGGGACCTGTGATCCTTGTTTGACGTTCGGTGTACTAGTCGATACCAGCACCATGGAGGGCACACCTGGGAGTTGGTCCTTGTGGGAGAGGATGTGGAGCTGTGAGTTGTGATGGAAAGAAGGGAGACAAGGGAGCTTGCGAGCCTGTCCGCTCAGGGTGTGGGGGCGGCCAGCACCGTCCGTGACGTGGAAAGGAGCCACCATATAGTCGTACCTTTTCTCAGGAAAGCTTTGCGCTGTTCTGATTTCCGGACAATTTCCTGCTGATGTGTGTGTGTGTGTGGGTGGGTGGGTGTGTGGAATGAAATGGAGCTTACAGGCTGCATACTAGCTGGCATGGAAGCCTGGGTGCCGTAGCCCTGAGGCCAGATCAACACCTTTTGCAGAAGAAGACCTGAATAGTCCCTAATGAGGCTGACACACAAATGGATCTCTTGGTTCTGTTTTGAATTCCACCTGCAAATAAGAGTTTCTCGGCGTATTTCATTGGCTCTTTCACAACTTAACTTGGTTGCACAGAACGTTGATTTATTGATGAAAGAGTGCTCACTCGGCAAGACATATCTTTATGATGTGGGTTGGAAAAAATATCTCCCTTCCTCCCCCCAAAAACCCCATTAATTTGTAGAATGTAAGACAGACTCTGTTGGGCGATACAGTTTTCATCTGACACATGAAACACGGTAACAGAAACATTTTTTTTCCTTCCAAGCAGATTAGAATCTTGTGAATGCCACCCCGTACATCTCGGTCGTTATACCAGTGAGCGCTGAGTTTGGCCCCGGTGTTGGGCATTTGCCCGTCCTGGGTGAAGATGGCGAGAAGCAATATAAACTGTCAGTTCAAAGCCAGAACTTTACAGTCAAATACATCTGGATTTGCGTCCACATGTTCCCTTTACTTACTGTGTGATCTTGGGCAGGAAATGAACCTCTCTGTGTCTCAGTTTGAGTGTGCCCCTCTGTAAGAAGGGACAATAATGCTGGTTTCACCAGGTTTTCTGAGGACAGAGCCATGATAAATGCAAAGCAACCCAGTTCCCGCGGGGCACACTAACTATGTCAATGATACAAAATAATTATGTTAAATTACTTAGGACTTGAAAATTTGAATATGAAATATTAAAGCACACTTCCTTACTTTCCAGTATCTTATTGTTCTTAGAACTTGTCTCCGGATCCTCAGATAAACAGGCAGACAGACAGACAGACAAATAAGTAACACACATACCCAGCCTGCCCCAGCTTGTGAGGGCAAGTGAGTTGTTTTCAGGGGACAGGAAGTGATGACTATCAAAGTAGCTCTCGGCAGAAACAAAGTTACACAAACTTGAATACAGTTGCAGCTAAGAAACCCTTGTGCATCAAGTACAGTTTTTGTAACAGTTTTTAAGGCCCTTTGCTTGTTTCACCATTTCGCTGTGGGCCCCAGGTACAGCTGGACACCTGCCTGGGACTTGATGATACAACCTGTAACATATCTGGGGGACAAAATGCAACGTGACTAGATTGTCTCTCATTTTTAAGGGCCAAAACATAATGCTTAGAGAATTACTGAAGTCCATAGCTAAGGCTGCGTGGGGGAGCATGAGGTCTTTTGCTTTCTAAAGTATCACCAGACAGAACTTTGCAGTTTTCTCAAGTTTATGTTTGAAAAACACGTATTTTGGTGCTATTTACAAATAAAAGTATTTTCTCCCAGCTAGTATACAAATTCAGTTCCAGTTTTCACAGGAAAGACACATTCAAAGTCTTGAACCCTTTCTTCACACTGTTGTCCTTTCATTGCATCATTTCTCTTGTATTTATGAAGGCAATTAATTTTGGATACTTTCAAAATACTTGTGGGCCTGAACATCTTACATTGTTTTGTTCAGTGAAATACCAGGCGAGCTTGCGTTTACAGTCTGGCTTTTAAAATACTAGCTGGCTTGGGTGGTTCTTGGATTTGATGACTTTTTCATTGATTGGGGGTAAAAAAGGAATTTCTAGCTCTTGGCTATCATTCAGCAAACAAGTTTGACTAGTATTATGGTTTTCTTCTTGGAAATACTGGATTATATATTTGAACAGCTAATGGGCATTAGTTTTCATGTCATGAAGACTGTATGTATACATGCACATATATAATCTCAAGAATTTTGGAAGAGACTATCATATATATATTTCTTTAATGAAACTTTAGTTGAAACAACAGTCTTGGCAATTAGCAAACAGCAGGACGAAACTATGGAATCAAATGCACACAACTTATTTTTAGAACACCTTACACCTTCAACAGAAAAAAAAAAGATTGCATGTGTTAGAGGTGTGTAATAAAATTAACATGAGGCACAAAGCAGGTTGTGTGGGTAGGGATTTATTTTCCTTTTGGGTTCCAAGCGTCACTACTATCAAACTAAAAAATCAGCCCTCTTCAAGAGCAGACCAGCTTTCGTGCCAGCTTTGTTTCATTCGTCTCCTTTATGCTATGATTTTTGGCTGGCAGACGGCAGCTTTCTGCAAGGATTCACAAATGGTTCTGCGTATTTGACGTCAAGTCTGTCAAGTCCTGAGCCTGCATAGTTTGCAAAAATATCACACACCAGCGTCTTCATTCCACTTTGGAATGAAGTCAAGACAATGTCCTTGGCTGCAGAATAGCTTTAAATAAGGTTTCGATGCTCCGGGAGGTGGGCTTGGCTCCAGTCTCGTTTCCCATTGTTTCCAGGTAAGGATGCAGATCTGTGCGCATCGGTGTCTTCAAGGACCTGGGCCTATAAATAAAACAGAGAAAGCAACATTTCTTGTTTTCATGCTACCTGACCCTGAGCCTTTTGCACAAACAGAGACAAGTCCTCCGAAAGTAACAAAAGAAAGTCAAGTGGGAAAAAAAAATCAAGAAAAATAGAGCAAGGAAAAACCCCTGCATGCCTCGCCTAGAAAGAGCCTCGTTTGCCTAAGAGCTTTTCCCTCTGCCAAGGTTTAGAGTCCCGTGCACTCCTGTTTCCGGGCTGCCTCAGGTTTCAGGAACCCGTGCACTCCAGAGATAAGACAGGAAACTGCCGGCTTCCCAGGGCGTTTGCAAGTTCCTGTGTAACCCTACCCAAGAGTTTTATCGGAGTCTTCCATGATGGGCTGCACGGGTGTATTACATGGCTGTGGCGTCGCAGGGCCTGCTGCTGGACCTGGGGTGCGGGGGGCACCTGCTCGCTCGCTCGTGTCTGCTGTTCTCTGCTTCTCTCGCCAGAAGCAAACAGCGTGCCTTGCTTTCTCTCTGTTCCTCAGGCTTGCCTGTCAGTCCAGTCCTGACCTTTGCACTTGTAGTGCCCTTGACTTCCAACCACCCCCCAACCCCCCAACCCCCAGGTACTCGCACAGCTCTTTACCCCACCCTACCCCCCACAACAGGACTTTCCTGATCACTATAGCCCAGGTGGTCCCTCTCTGCCGTGTCTCTCCCCTTTCTGCACTTTGTTTTAATTCATAACACTCAGCTTGCCATACTCTTATTTTCTGTTGATTTCTCCATTAGAATGCACTCTTGATGGGAGCAGGGAATTTCTTTTGTTCTTTGCTTTCCAGTCGGGCGCCTAGAACCTGGTGCACACGGAGTGTTTAAGTGAATACACGTTATGTAAATAAATTCATGAATATATGTTCCTAATAAGGTCATTTCAATTTGAGTGGCATAGCATCCTTATATTTGTTGGATAGGACTCTACACAGTAATTTTATCTGACTCTTCCAATGATGATATGCATGTGTACATTCAATGGTGATCTATCAACCCATCTCTCTACGTATCCATCCATCCCTCTGCCTATCTATCCATCCATCGGCCTGCCTAACTCTAATATGCATCCTTCATCTGTCCGTCTGTCCATCCATCCATCATCCATCCATCCATCCATCCATCCATCCATCCATCCATCTAAATCAGGTTTCAGATAGGAAGCTCTAACCTGGGCTGGATGACGTTGGCTTCCATGGATAGTATTCGATAAGAGTTTAGAGTTGGGGTAGCTTCTAAAGGAAAATGAATATCATCATCATTTTCAGTTACCATGATTGATTAATAATGAAGAAACAAGGATTAAATACAATATAGAATTCAATTACTGTGTTAGCAGTTCTCTTAACTGTATTGCTGCACATACAGAGGGTGCCAAAAAATGTATACACATTTTAAGAAAGGAAAACAAACACTGTATTAAAATGGTAATAATATATACCGATAACAAAAGATGAACACAAGTCACGTGTATACATGTTTTTGGCACCCTCGGTATATTAAAAAAACAAACAACTAAACAAACCCATAATATAAAAACAAAAAAGAAGGATGTTGTTTCTATGTTATTTTCTTCAAAGGCTTATTGTCCATGATACTGAAAATTAGTGTTTATTATGATGAAGAGGCAGTCCTTTTATCCCTCTTTTCTTTCCCTTCCTTCTCTCTGCTTTTTTTCTTTTCTTTCCCACTCACTGCATCCCTGGTTTCTTCCTTTGGCTCTTCAATGGGTGAGGAAGTTTTTTCTTTTTTAAAATTAGTGTCAGGTGTACAAAACAATGGACTAGCTAGACATTTGCACCCCTCACAAAGTGAAAACCCCCCAATCTGCTGCCCCTCTGACATCATATATCGCTGTTACAATACCATTGACTCTATTCCCTATGCTGTACTCCATATTCTGTGACTATATATATATACATTTATATAAAATTATATTTATTTAAAATTATTTATTTATATAAAATTTATTTATATATTTATATAAAATTTATATAAACTTATATAAAATTTTTAAAATTTATATTTATATAAATTTTAAAATATATTTATATATTTATATAAAATTATAGTTGACATTCCATAGTATTCACCTTCAGGCGTATAGGGCAATGGGCAGGCATCCACACGATATACGAGGTGATCCCCCTGATAAGTCCAGTATCCATCTGACACCCTACATAATCTTTATAATAGTATTGATTATATTCCCCATCCTGTCTTTCATATCCCCGTGGCTATATTGTGGCTACCAATTTGTACTTTGTAATCTTTTTACCTTCTCCCCCCATCCCACCCCCTCCCATCTAGCAACCATCAGTTTTGTTTTCCCTCCTATATCTCTGAGTCTATTTCCATTTTTTTGTTTGCTTATTCAGTTCTTTAGATTCCACATATAAGTGAGATCATATGGGATTTGTCTTTCTTGGACTGACCTATTTCACTTAGCATAATGTTCTCTAGGTCCATCCATATCATTGCAAATGATACGATTTCATTCTTCTTTATGG
>NW_017732177.1:522798-554529 GCF_001890085.2 Hipposideros armiger | reverse complement strand
GAAATGGTCCCATAGCCCCTCCACCCAGCTTTTTAAAATGTTAACATTTTACATAGACAGAGTCCAATGCTGAGAACTGACAAATCAACACTGGTGTCATGCTTTTAACCAGCCTGCACATTTTATTTAGACTTTGACAATTTTCCCGCAACTGTCCTTTTCGTTTCTTTTTTCTTTCTTTTAAAGATTTTATTGGGGGATTGGGGAAGGGGAACAGTGTTGGGGATTGAAGTTGTTGTCCTTTAGTCTTAGTTGTGGAGGGCGCAGCTAGCTCAGCTCCAAATCCAGTTGCCGTTCAGCCTCCTGTCAGCAGCTCACGGCTGCTCAGCTCAAGGTGCTGTGTTCAATCTTAGTTGTGGGTGGGTGCAGCCCACCATCCCATGCTGGAGTCTAACCAGCAACCTTGTTGTTAGGAGCACATGCTCTCACCAGCTGAGCTATCCTGCCACCTGTTGGCAGCTCAGCTCGGGCGCAGCCGATTGGCCCATGTGGGAATCGAACCGGCAACCCTGTTGCTCAGAGCTCGCACTCTTAACCAACTGAGCTACTCGGCCGGCCCTGTCCTTTTGTGATTTAGGATCCCACGCTGTATATTGTGGTGTCTTCTTAGCTTCCTCCTCGCTGGGGCCGTTGTGAATCTTTCTTTGTTGTTCATGGTTTTGACATTTGTGATGAAACCGGTCAATTGTTAAGTAGAATGCCCTTCATCTTGGCTTTTCATCATGTCTCATGAGTGAATCTACGCTAGCGCATTTTTGGCGGGAACCCTACAGGACTGACACTGTGTCCCACTTGATGTGCCTATCACATACACACAATGTCAACATGTTTCATTACGGGTGAGATTAACCTTGACCTTGGTGAAGGTCGTGTCTGCTAGGATTCTCCACCGTAAAGGAACCATTTTTTCTTTGAAATTAAAAAAATGTCTTGTGAGGTGATACTTGGACATATATCAAAGAGGAGATACTATGCAAATATCCTGTTTCTTATGCACCCCCTCCACCCCCACTAATTTTAGCATTCATTGATGATTCCTTAGGGGACAATTATGGTGGTACATGCAAATGGTGATTTCCTGTTTTCTTCACTCCTTCCTTCCTTCCTTCCTTCCTTCCTTCCTTCCTTCCTTCTTTCCTTCCTTCTTCCTTCCTTCCTTCTTTCTTTTCTTTCTTCATTATTGGGAAACAGCATGGTCATTGGTGACACATTGCTTTCATGCTACAATGGCATAGTTGACTCTTTTACGGAGGACGCAGCTCACAGTGGCCCATGCGGGGATCAAACCGGCAAACTTGGTGTTATCAGAACCACGCTCTAACCGAGTGAGCTAACTGGTCACCCCTCCTTCCACATTTATTCATTAGAATTCGACGATAAGAAAGAACTATGCCTTCTCCCTCTTTGATTGCTTCATAATGAATCCACTTGTTATCATTTTATTCTGTGGGTTACAGCTCATGGCAGTATTTCTGGTTGTTGCTGTTGCTCGAATTGTCCCTGATGTGGCCGTAGGAGATCCCTCCGCTGGGTTCCCATATCCTTTTGACATGCCCCTGTCACGTTTTGAGTACTTCCTCAATGTTTGGCACCCCACGATATTCCCAGAACATGTTGCATTTTCTCTGCCTCAGTCCTGGAATAAATTGTCTCTCCAGGGAGCCCCGGTTCCTTTTATTGGAGAATGGATTCAGAAGCTGAGACCGGAGTGCTCATGGCTGCTGAAGTGTCATTGCTTCTCAGCCCTACCAAAGAGCAGAGCTATTTCCTAGTATATATGCGAATACTCACACATATGACACACACCATCTGTGTGCATATCTAGCTGCCTGTTTCCATCCCAAGGACCACGAGCTTATACTGACACACCGATTCAAGTCCAATACCAAAAGTTTATTCTAGGTCCCCCTATTTGTAGCTCCGTTCTCCAACACAGAAAAGCCTGCCTCCAATTATTCACAACAGATTTGCACATTTGCTCAATCCTGGTATATGTACAGCTTTGAAGTCACTAACTCGTACTGCTTGAACAGAAAACGTGCTAAGTAGGCTAGAGCCTACATGCACCTTTCTTTTTTTGTTTTTAATAATGTCAGTATATAGTCAAAATACCGTTTTCCAAAGTCACTAGGTCAGTCACTGTCTTCTTTCAGTGTGGCTGTGTCATTGCTTTGCAATATCCATCTTGTGTCCCTGCCCCACTGCCGCCACCACTGTCCTGGCTGATTTAGCTATTTATGAATTCTTTGTGTTAGTGAAACGTTAGCTTCGTTCGAGAAGTCAAAACTACACACAGAAACAGAGAAGCGTTGCTGCCCCATCTCGTCCACCCCGTTTCATTCCCCCCTCTTCCCCCTTCCCAGCCACCTCTGTAGCTGATCAGTCACAGTCGCTTTGGATTTGCAGAGCCCGTGTTTCTTTTGCATGCAGGAATGAACACACACCTATCTTCTTATAGCCCCTTCTTTCGTGCATGAAGGCTGGCAGGGTAGAGAGAGACCTTGCACTTGGCTTTTTTGATGAACAGATTATCCTGCAGATATCAATTCGTAGAGATCACCTCCATTCAGTATTTTTTTTTATCTCTCCCACTAAGGTGTAACGTACATCCAATAAAGTGCACAGATCTTGAGTGTACAGCCCGATGGCTTTTTCTATAGGACTACACCTGTGTAAACACCACTCAGATACTGTGGGACGTATCCAGCCTCCTGGAAGCTTCCTCAGGCCCTTTTCCAGTCTTCCCAAACCAGGGTGACATTGTCCTAATTTCCATCACTATGAGTTCGTGTCACCGCTTCTTGAACCACATACACTGAGTCATACTGCAGATGCCCTTTTTCTTCTGCTATGTTTTGCTCCATGTCATGTTGTACCCCATTCACTGAACCTGCTACAGCCCCGGTGGGTCAGCCTGGGGTCTGACAGCGTCACCTTCTCTGGTGACCTTGCTGCGTAATTGATGGAGGAGGCCCGGGTGGGTGCAGGGGTTGTTCCACTCTGCTCCTTGCTTTGCAAGAGATTGCGTCTCGTTAACAATTTGCTCTTGGGCTGGCCGAGTGGCTCAGTTGGTTAAGAGCTCGCTCAAGAGTTTGAGCTCTGAGCAACAGCGGTTTGAGTCCAGCCTGAGCTGAGCAGTCGCTGAGCTGCCAACAGGTAGCAGGATGGCTCAGCTAAAAAAAAACCAAAAAAACAAAACAAAACAAAAAAAACCAATTTGCTCTTATGTACAAGATGTTTAAAACTGGACCTAACGAACCAATAACTTTCGGTAGAACCTACAGAATCCTACCAAAATCTGTGTTCCACGAGGCAGAGATATGTCCATTTTCTTTATCACCATATGACCACCGAGGACATAGCTGGTGAATGAGTGAATCATTCCAAAACAATTGCTAAAGAAAAAAAACAAAAACAAATACAGACAACAGTTGCCATCATTTATTCATCACTTCCTAATTCGCTAGACACATTATTATCATGTTCTGTGTTGAGAAGTGGGCTGGGTGTAGCTGGGGATATGTGGTGCTCTCCGTCAAGGGTGGCGTCTGATGCCCGTGAATTGGTTTGGTTCCCCATCTCTCCCCTTCTTTCTTCCCCACCCCTTCTCCCAGCCTTGAGTAGACCAGCTCTGACCTGACTGACTCAGGGGGCTTTGGGGCTGAGACCTGGCAGGCCGCGGGCTATTTGGTTCCCCCAAGTGTCAAAGCTGCCTTCCTCACCCTTCTGCTCTACCTGGCTTAGCAAGGTTGAGAAGTGCCGCTGTGCCTCAATGATGAAAGGTTCTAGATGGAACGTGATCTGAGCAACATGCTGAGTGGCACATTTTGGGAGCGAACACACTGCTGTTTCTTCTTTGGTTGGATCTTGGCATGGTCTATATCTTGACACACAGGAAGAGAAATGCTGCATTCTCAGCCTAGGTTGTTTGGGCAAGACAGAGGGTGATGATACGGTGAGACGATGACATTCCTACTGGGATCTCGTCCAGGTGACTGTAGTGAACGCCCCCACTGCACACACGAGTATAGGGTGAATCTCCCTGCATCGGCACAGACGGTTTTCTGTTCTGGATGCTACACCCCACGGAACAGAAACAAACCGAAAGCCACGACTTGGCTTTCTATTTTATTAAACATTTTTTATTGGGAAACAGCATGTTTTTTTCCCCAGGCCCATCAGCTCTAAGTCAGGTCATTGTTTTCAATCTAGTTGTGGAGGGTGCAGCTCACTGGCTCATGTGGGAATTGAACCGGCAGCCCTGGTGTTATGAGCCCACGCTCCAACCAACTGAGCTAACCAGTCACCATTGGCTTTCTATTTTAAAGACCTCGCTCTTGTAACTGGAGTTACCTGCTGATGGAAATTCCATAGCTCAGTGGTAATCATCTCCTGCAGGCATTTTCAACTAATTAGGGGAGAAATGTCCTCATTTACAAAGGAAAAGACAGTTGTCTTGGGAATAATTAATTTCTGCTGTGGAAACTGCGTCTATTAGTACCGTTACCTTTGAGAATTCATTAGCTTGTCATTGACTATTTGTCTTTCCTGGAATGTTGCTTACTTCAACATGTAATTAAGATATTTAGCACGTAACAAATCAAAACCATTGCTCTGCCATTTCAAATCCAGCCTGCAAGAACGGAAGTCCTGGTTTGTAAACAAACTGCTGGTCTCATGTTAATTTCTTAGGACAAGGACACTGGCTGTATATTCTGAGATAATAATACAGGCAGACCTCGGAGATATTGCAGGTTCCGTTCCGGAGGCCGCAATAAAGCGAGTCATCATCGGTTTGCTGGCGGAGGGTCTTGCCTCCGATTCGTCAACAATGCAATAGCTGTGAAGCTCAGCAAAGCGACACTCAATTAAATGAGGTCTGCCTGTATCTGTTTTCATGCTAAGTTTTCTAGTGAATTTGAGATTGAACTGTCTAGTACTAATGCTCTGGGTAAAGAAATGATAAGTGATGTATTTTGTCCTTCTGTGGCTGCTTTACTGTCATGGCATGCAGGTGCTGTTGGGGGGGCTTTGGGTGGTGTTTGTGTCTCTTGGGATGAGTCCACAGCCATCTCCAAGCACGTGTGTCTTGGAGATGCAATGGAATGACATAGATAACCACCGTGTGAGTTGGCAAGGTGGAGTCTGGATTCTAGCAAGCTTTCTGGTCCTGTATGCTCTTCTAGAACCTTGCTGTTCCTCGTTAGGAGGTGAAATCGATCTCCTGTCCCCTTGAACTTGAGTGGGGCTTTATGGTCACCTCAGAAAATGGGATGTGGTGGAACTGCTGGGTGTGACGTCTAGGCTAGGTCATAAAATTCCACACGGCCTCCATCCCTTGCCCTGAACGTTTGCTCTTGGAACCCAGCCACCCCGTGAGGAAGAAGCCTACGTCCCGTGAAGAGGCCACGTGTCAGTTGTTGAACCGGCAGCTCTAGCTGAGATCTCAGCCAACCGCCAGCGTGAACCTCCAAACCTCTGAGCGAGTGGCGATTCTGAGGGGTCCAGCCCCCAGCCTCAGAGCTGCTCCAGTGTACAAACACGAGGAGGACAGGAGACGAGCCATCTCCACCAGGCCCTGTCCGAACTGCAGATTACTGAACACAGTTGGGACAGTTTGTTTGGCTACCATAGCAACTGGAACACCAGCTGAGACTTATTAATGAAAAGACTACTTCCTGAGGAAAATGCATTTGTAGGATTTTAGTTTGTGGAAGAAAATGTTTTGTGGAAAAAGGGTCAGTTAGATAGTCCATAACAGTAAGCTTTAATGGCTGTCAACACACACACACATACACACACACACACCCTGAACGCACATGCACACATATACCCCAACACACACAAACATGCAACACACACACACACACACACCCCGACACACACACACAGACACACACACACCCTCACACACATGCACACATGCACACATACACACACACCCTGACACACACACACTCACACATACACACACCCTGACACACACATACTCACACATATGCATACACGCTCGTCCTATTATACATCCACCTTACCATCTGCCTCCTGCTACGGTGCAGGACTGTGTGACCTTCACAGGTTATTCATGGTTCTGCGCGAGTCCAGCTGGAACGCAGGGAAATCTTTCTTACTTCTCACACACGTCTTTCCTCAAGTCGTAAGAATGTTTATCATTTCCCTCTTGCCTTGGCTTCAAGGTCTGCCGGCACCAGTCTCCAGAGACTGACAGGCCTGCTCGCTCCTCTTCCGGGGACTATAAAAAGCTATCTCTGTGGCTTGGATTCTCATAAATCCCTAAAAGGAGAATGAAAATGTTTTCCATTACAGCTCCTCTTCCCCCATCTCCGGAGACCGCACGCTAACAACGCTGCGATTTCAAAAATCAAACACACGTCAACCCTTTGCCCCCTCACATTCTATAGAAATCTGTAAAACAAGGGGAATAACCACTTTCCACCCACCCACCGCACGGCGATGTGGAGTAATGCGTTTGTGCTCGTAAAGCGCCTGGCCACATGGAGGGGCAAGGCGGTGCAAATGTACCCTAACCACATCGGACAGTTCGGAAATGCCAGTGGAGCTGACCACCAGAATTGCGGCTCCCATCTCGGCATCCGTCCAGGAGAGGTCACCCACGAAAAGCACCCCTCTCCTCACGCACCAAAGCTTGCCTTCGGAAGAGCGCCTGAGCCACTGACAGGGCGGCTTTCTGTCCGATGGCATCACCCCTTTGGTGCTCATGCTCACTCGTTTGTACCCTTGTCAGCGGCTCTTCTCACTGACAGGAATGGCTGTTACTCTGGGGACGCTCGTGGCTTCCAGCAGGAAGTTCGCTCTGCCAATTTGAATACGGGCCCTTCCATTGCCTTGTCAAGTTGAGCCAAGGCGTTTTCACAGCGTTGGGAATGATTTGTTTTTCCCAGCTGTTGATTGTTTTTTGGAGATGACAACATGGTGTCTCTGTATTTGTCTGTATTTCACAAGTCTGCGCCAACCACGGGAATTCTGTAGATGAGATTTGGGGCTGGTGGTCATCTTGCATAGAAAACCACTCTCAGAAGAGGGAGCCAGAAAGTGGAGGGGGCTTGAAGAAGCCATTCTGGCCATGAGGCAGAGTTTTAGAAACCAGCCTCGTTTACAAAGTCTCCTGTAGAGACCACGTTTTCCCTTCCACTCAGCATGTCACCCCGGGGCCGTCCTGGGTGGCTGCCCACACAGCCTCCACATGGACAGCGAACAAGTCAGTCGGTCCTCGGACATTTGGACTCGTCCAGGGAGATCACAGGCTGGCCTTTGCACGTCTCCTGGGGGCATCGGTCCATGTGGGCCTGTAGTTCGCTCCGCTGACCGAAGTAGGGAGCGAAGGGGCGTGAGTGTAAAGCTGACCAGCTGCCTTCTTCCTACGTGCACCCCTCTTCATTCTTGGTTGTAGTGATTCCGAGAGCAGTGGCCACCATGCTTCTGTAAGGTTTGACAACTCAGATGTCTTTTGGGGCCAGGCAGTCATGTTAGTGTTTGAACTAGCTCTGGGTGTAAGAGTTGGGGACTCTGAGGCCTGTGGGGATATATATTGCTATGCTTGCTCATATTTTTAAAAATACTGACTGCATTGGACAAACCACGGAGGACCAGCTATGTAACTTTTGGGGTCTAGTGCAAATGAGATCATGGGGCCCCCTTTTCAAAAATTATTAAGAATTTAGCGATGGCGGGCTGGCCGAGTGGCTCAGTTGGTAAGAGAGCAAGCTCTGAACAACAGGGCTGCCAGTTCGATTCCCACATGGGCCAGAAAGCTGTGCCCTCTACAGCTAAGATGGTGAACAACAGCTCGACCTGGAGCTGGGCTGCCGTGAATCACCGGTGACGGCGTAGGCTGCAGTGAGGCTGGCCGGCAGTGGGCATGCGCTTTCATGAGCTGCTGTGAACCACCGTGAGTGGCCGTTTAATGGCCAGCGAGCGACTACCTCAGCCAGGAAGAGCGCAATGATCACAATACCAACATGGGCCAGTGAAGCAACGTCCTCCACAACTAGACTGAGGAACAAAAGGACAGCAACTTGTCTGTTCTCCTTCCCTGAACCCCCAATGCTGTTCCCTCCCCCAAGTCCCCAATAAAATCTTAAAAAAAAAAGAAAATAGGGTGGTTTTCTCATTACTGAGTATATGAGTTACCTATATATAAGCCATCTGTTAGGTATGTGTTGCAAAAGTATTCCTAGTTTGTGAATTTCCTTTTCATCTTCTTAAGTGTGCTTCAAACAGCAACAATTTTTAATCTTGATGATGTCAGTTTTATAAAATTTCAAAACATAATTGTGGCTTTTGTGCCCTGATTTAAAAGTCCTCACTGTATCCAGTTTCCCAAAGATTTTTCTCCTGTGTTCGCTTGTAGAAATTTAATAGTTTTAGCTCTTTCGTATGTGATGCATTTTGTGAATTTGGTGTGAAGGGTCAAGATTCTTTAATTTTCCGTCTTCACAGAAACATCCAACTGTTTGAGCCGAATTTGTTTGCAAAGTTTGAATTTTCATTTGGAAAATTTCAAAGTGAGCTCTGTGTTGATTTGATGCTGCTGCAATGATGTTATGCTTTCTCTACACTTCTTTTGATCTCCTCTCAATTTGAATCATTTGAGAGATGAGTGTAGATGCCAAGATTGCCCAGATGGTCTCCACGAGGGGCCATAATTCACCAGTGTCCTCTTGTTTAGGAGGCGTTTTGCCAGTCTCTCACGGGTGCAGCTACAACCAGCGAGCAGCTACAAGCAGCTAGCAGATTGTCTCAGCAGTGTCCTCTTCTCCTTGGGAACTGCATTTCCCAGCCTCCCTTGCAGCTGGCTGTGGTCATGTGACTGAATTCTAGTCACTGGAATGTTGACTGGAACTCAGGTGTGCCATGGGACTGACCTCCTGGGACCTTGCCTGCTTGGTAGGATTGAGACAAGCATGACAGCTCTAGAAGCCATGTGCTGAAGCTGCCTGAGCCACGGAAGGGAGTAAATCTTCAGCAAGTGCAGACCAGGAAGGTGTCCCTATCCCTGAAAGGTCGTAACTGGGCTGAGTGCAATGTTCTGCAAGAAACCTGGCTCGGAGCTGGTGTGCACTCCATGCTGACAGAGACCCCAGGAGCCCAGCTTATCTTTATCGGGATACATTCCTTCTTGCTCGTGGATACATTCCTTCTTGCTCGTGGATACATTCCTTCTTGCTCGTGGGCTTTGCTTAGAAACGGAAGTACCTCAGGGCACAGTCACCTTGTGTCTAAGGATAAACCACCTTGAGAAGTCTTTAGTTACCAGTGTTCTGATTTGAGAAATGTAGATAGTTTCTCTCTCGTTTGCAGTCATCAGAATTATGCACCCCTCCGTCCCCAAAAGATGTCCGCGACCTGATTCCTGAGACCTGTGAGTGTGGAACTTGGCACATGTGATTAAGTTTGAAAACGGGAAGATTATCCTGGACAATCTGGGTGGGTCTAATGTACTTATAAGGGTCCTTAGAAGAAAGAGGTCTAGGGCTAGAGTTAGTGAAGGAGAAATAACGATGGAAGCAGACATTGTGGGGGGGGGTCGGGGAGGGGTGGGGAGGGGAAGGAGAAGGGAAGGGAGAGCTGAAGATGCTCATGCACTGCAGGGCTTGAAGACAGGGGCAGTAACCCCGAGTCTAGTAAACTCGATCCTCCAGGAGCTGTAAAGGCAGGGAGTGGGTTCTCCCCTAGAGCCTCCGGAAGGAAGGCCTGGTTCATATCCCCATTTGTAGGACTTCTAATCTCCAAAACTCTAAGAATAGTCCATTTGTGCTGCTTGAAGCCACTACGTTTGTGGTAATTTGTTACAGCAGCCATAGGAAAATCATACAGTGTTATCTGGGATTTGCATTATAATTTCAAAGTATTTGAAAGTTGTTACACTTTGACCCAGCCTCTCTCTCCAGCTACTGAAACAGGGAAAGAAACAAAGAGGAACTCTTTTTGTTCCAAGATAAGCCAGCATGGGGGCTGACAAACATTGTAGCTAAGTATGAACAAAGAAATAGGAGGTCAAGTTGTAGCAACTTTTGCAAAATCCTCCACCGGTGGGCTCTGTAAGGAACGATGCTGCGAAGGCTGGGACTGGATTGGAAACGTCTATCTTCTCGTTTGAAATGACGAGGAGGTAATAGCAACACTAATGTAGGTTCACTGAGGTTTTGTTGTTGCCATTTTTATTCAGGCAAGCGAAAACCATAGGGCCTCCCATCTACAGTTAGGGATATTAGGAACCTGCCATCATCGCCCAGCCTTCTTCCGTCTTTTTTCACATGAGCTAGTATTTCTAAATTATTTGAGTATTTTCTATTTGGGGGAAAAAAAACCGAATTTGGTCCTGTCACTGAAGCATGGTCTTTCCTTCTTCTCTCCTGAGCGTGTAGAATTATCCTTACAAACAGAAATGAAGCAGAAATCACTTGGGGTAGGAAGGACCTCGCGCGTGTTACAGAGACAGCCCTCGCGCCTGTGTTTCCTTCCCTTTCTTGGCAAGAAACACCGTGTTCCCTTCTGATGAAGATTAGTTACTTTTCAGCCAGCGAGAAATCATTTGCAATGAACGTAATCATCCGCGGAGGCTTTGTTTTCACGCCATTTCACATTTGTTCTTGGATTCTGTACATCACTTATAGACACACGGGACTGAGATCTTGCCGATATGCGCCTGACGCTGAGTGTGCAGATAAGCAGCGGCCCTGTGCGCCGTGCAGCCACATGGGCTGCAGAGCTGGGTGAGTCCTAACGAGAGAAGATCGAGCTGTAGGAACACCCGCTTTGCCATCTCAGAGAAGGACACGGCTCCCCTGGGCTTTCCCTGTACTTGTCTGTTGGTGATATGTGTGCCTGAACTTGTAGAAATTCCATTAAATTCCCCAGATGTGGGGACAAACTCCCTCTCAAAGTGAGTCGCATACAAGTGCATGGAGACAAATAGCATCAGGGACTGTCATGAAATATTTCGGGGTCCCCAAGGGGCTGCACACCCTGTCCTGCAGAGTTTATGATGTCTTATCTCTGCCAGGGTGGAAAACCCACTTAGTTCAACTCCTGGAAGACAGTTTTTTCTCCTTCTCAACAGTCTCGGCAGGGAGCACACACCTCTCGGCCCATGAGTGTGTCCGGGGCCCAGAGCTCATGAATGTGTTCATTTCTTTTACAACCAGGAGAAAACGCATGACGCTAATCCAGCATCAATTAGAGTCATCCTTATAGAAAGAGGCATAAAAACATCAAATTAACATATTTACATTAATATAAGTATATACATTTATATATAACCACACATACATTCCTATAAACTGTTTATATATTACGTATGAATACGTGTAAAATTTAGATGTAGATTTGTTTATATTATAATTTATATATTTATAATTGTTATATAATGTATACTATAATAAAACTTGTAATACTATTTATAATATGATTATAATGTTATAATACTGATATCAATCCCCGGAAGAATTAATTATAGAAAAAAACAGAGAGAGACACGAGAAACCAATATCAGGAGTGAACAAGAGGCTGTCACGACACCTCTGCCAGGCATGAAAAATAAGGGGAAATAACACCCTTTAGCTAATATACTTCAATAATTAGAGGAAAAGGATGAATTTTGAAGAAAACCCAGCAAGAAATAGGATATTTGAATTCTATTATGTGTCTTAAAGAGGTTAAATCCGTAACTGAAAATCTTTCCTGAAAGGGAACACCAGGTCCAGTTAAGTGCCCTGGTGAGTTCTTCCAAACATGTAAAGCGATAATGCCACTCCCCTTCAAACTCGACACGTTTTCCCTCCGGTGCGGTGAGTTATTTCACGGACATATCCCTGCCGTAACGGTTGACTGGGGACCCCCAAGCTCACGTCCCACCGCACCCCAGAACGTGACCTATTTGTAAACGGGTCCTTAGCAGCAGGGATGAAGGATTAAGCTAAGGATGCAGATGAGGGGGGTGTATGCAGGACCCAGAGAGGAAGATCTCGTCAGAGGCGCCACAGGGCATATAGGAGGAGATGGCCATGTGAGGACGTGTGTCCGATGAGTGAGAAGGTAGGATTGCCTGACGACTGGTACTGGGGTTCTAGAACCGTCCATTCTCCTTTCATCCAGGTTGGGATACGCGGACCCAGGGCCAGCATGCAGCGTCCTAGGGGAAACTGAGTCATAGGGAAATGTCTCTTTCTCCCCTAGCACTCTTACCCACAGCGCCGCTCAGATAGAGGTCTGCCCATCCTGGGATTGCAGTGAGGGGGCCCGCCACACCCACTGTGACCTCACAGAGTGAGTTCCTGTGACCTGTTCAACCCCAGTCACCATCTCAGAAGTTACTACTGCTTAAGTTTAACCTGTGAGAAAATGAACAGAAGGTCCTTTTAGAATTTTCCATGCAAAAATAATACCCCCCGTCTTCCGCAGAGGGGTCTACCAAAGAAATTCCCCCACGACCGGAAGTTTTCCCCCAAATGCACTTTTTTTTTAAAAAAATTGGGGAACGGTGTATTTTTCCAGGTCCCATCAGCCCAGTTTTCTTCCATCAGTGGTCCTTCACCAGGTCAAAGGCATGAGGGAGGGAGCAGCTGTGTTCCCAGCATCCCGCCCTGCCCCAGGGGACACGTGGTGAGGTCTGCAGACAGTTTGGGTTGTCATACCTGGGGGGTTTTGCTGGCATCTAGTGGGTAGAGGCCAGGGGTGCTTCTAAACATCCTGCAAGGCAGAGGACACCCCACTCCCCCAAAGGATTGTCTGTCCTTTGCAGAAGTCGTCAATAAATACCTCTTGCAGTGGTGTTTGTACTCTTAGCCCTGTCTCCTGTCTAAAGTGAGGTTGGCTTCAGTAGCATACAAATGGTCAGACTCCTTCGTTCACTTACTAACCACTTCGTGTTTTGTCTATGTTTATCCCTCACAACTTCATACCACAGAGGCAAAGGGCCCTTCCCGTCCCCCTGTGTCCCGCTGCATATCAGGGCTCCATGGTGTCCCCAAGAGTTAC
Source organism: Hipposideros armiger (assembly GCF_001890085.2). NCBI lineage: Eukaryota > Metazoa > Chordata > Mammalia > Chiroptera > Hipposideridae > Hipposideros > Hipposideros armiger. The sequence continues at coordinate 541,509 of NW_017732177.1, read as the reverse complement.
CCTTAGTGACCTGGGCCTGATCACTTGTTGACGGTAGTGCCTCCGGGTTCTTCCACTGTTAAGTGACTTTCCCTTTTTCTGTTTCCACATTCTGTCCTCTGGACGCCTCCATCTGGCCTGACCGTTGCTTTTAACTGCCTCTTTTGGCGCCAGGGGCAGCCCTGAGGTGGCCCCAGGGCTGTAAGTTACAGTCTTGGTCCCACGTCCTTGGAGCTCATAGCCACCACTTTATTAAGCAGCAGCAGAAGAAAAGAGGCATGTAAGACAGTAAGAGGGACTTTCAACAGGTACAGAGATTGCTGAGATTTGCTTAGAAATGGGATTAAATTCTTAGACGTGCTTAATAAGTCAGGACTCGATCGGGAAAAATATGGGCAACTTTTTGGTGATCTGTGTGTCGCATTCGAGGCCGCTCTGTGACGCAGCATGTAATCCATACTGTAAAGCGCTGCTCCCGTTTTGCAGATAAGCGAACTGAGGCTCCAGAAGTAAGAAAAGTAAACAGAATAGGACAACTTAAAAATAGCCTTTCTTTCTCGAACTCGGCTGCATTTCACACCTCAGCTAACAGGTGACATTCCAGGCAAAGCATCTTGCACACGACACCTGCCCTGCAGCCTCTCTGCAAGCTGGTCCCGTGTGTTTGGAACGTACTGTCATTTCTCTGCCAGAACAGGTTCTTTCTGTCCTGCAAAATGCAGCTCAAGACAGCTCCTCCATCTAATCCTAGATAAGCCCCGCCTGATCCCAAACCTAGTCCAGCCTCTCTCCCAACTGCCAGAGCTCAGTTGGGTCTGTAGGGCCAGGCACCCATGCCCACGCCTGTGGGTTGTGTGTGTGATGTGTGTAGGCAGCCCATGGGGACTTTTAGAGGGCTGCCTGTGCTAACCACTCTTAAGCCCTGTCGAGCTGAACAAAGCACAAGCTCCCCTTGCAAGGAGCTCATAGTATCAGGGAGATAAAAGGGCACGCACGCAATGGGTCACATATATTAAAACAGAGGGACAAGCGGAGTGCCAAGGAAGGGAGGATTGGGCTCGCTTTCTTGGAAGAAGGAAGATCTGAGGACATCTGTGCAGGCTGAGGAGGATTCACCCATTTGGAGAGGGTCAGAGGCAGCACGGAAAGGCCCGTGTAGAAACAACGCCGTGGCAGGCAGAGCGGGGCACTGTGGGAGCGAGTTGGAGGGACAGATAACGGTCCCACGACCTTGGAGACCCAGGTGTGTGTATGTCAGGGGAGGCTTGCAGAAGAGAAATGGTGGTAATACAGGTGGGACCCCATGAAAGAAGGCTTAGAATTCCACGTGGACCAATGCAGTTTATTCTGCAGGCGACGGGAGTCCATAGCTGAGTATGACGCCCGCGTTAGAAGACGTCCTTGGAGCAGCAACGCCAGGCCCAGGGGACGGGGAGGACGTGGGTGTGTATTTATTTTTCAGTGCACGTTCTCATGCCATTCAACGTCCCCTTTTCTTCCATTTATGAGGAAGGTTCTGAGGGTCTTTGTCGTACTTCCTGCTTCCTTGGCTGGCACCCGCTCCCGCCACCCACGGTCCTGCACGGGTGGACGCTCTGTACTAGTTCTAAGTCTGACGTTTCTCCAGGGCTGGACCCACAAAGCTTCATCAATTGTGCAGGCAACAGAAAAGGGGTCCACGAAAGGAACAAACCATGAAGCGTGTTTCCAGGGCAGGAATGCCAGGTAGCTTTGTCGGCTTGTGTGCTGAGAACGGTGAGCTGGTGACTACCCTCCCCAAGTGAACGTCTTCAGGGGTCCTAGCAAGGGGCTTACAGCGCTGATCTCTGGGCCAGGATGTTTTCATGGGCACCGCGTATCGCTCCATCCGGGTCACCTGGGATAGCTTTTGAAACTCTAGTATTGCATCTATGAAAAGGCTTCATCTCAGCCTTAGCTTCCAGCACGAGGGAGGGAGGGAAAGAGGGGGAGAGAGAGAAGAACCCTCTTCTACAGGACTTCCTAATGGCATGTCCGCACCGTACAAATCCATATTTTAGAAGGAACACCACACTCACTCCAAAACAGAGCAAGAGTACCTTAGCTTTTGTAGAAGTTGCCACAGCAACGTGAATTGGAGGGCTGCCCCCACTTCTACCTTCCCCTACAACCTGCTTCAACTAACTGTCCTAGAAAACCACCAAGCTGGGAAATGGTGTGTTTTGCTAGCTAAGAACGTCCTTTTCTTCGATCAGAGTGAGTACAGCCCCGAAACGATATACAGTGAGTGTTGCTCTTAAGACATAGTATTGCACAAAGACTTAAAATGATCCAAGTGGAGTCCTCATCCAGCCAAACAGGATTCTGAAACCAAAAATACCCTCCCCCTCGCCCCCAAGCTGACCCTGGGCGTGCACTTCCTAGAGACAGCTGGTGCCCAAGCCAGGCTGTTGAGTGCCATGCTCATTTCTTAACGCGCTGGACCCCACTGTGGAAAAACAAGGTAGGGAAGTCAGTCATCAGCTGTTCTCTCCTTGTAGCAGAGTCTTTGCAAAGCTTCTGCCTCTCATCAAGCAGGCTCAGTTCCAGAGAAGGCAAGGCAGGTCACACATACGGCATGCTTGGCTGAGCGTCGGGCCAAACTCCCAGGGAGCAGTCATGAGTCACCCTGTTACACTGGACACCGTGACACACGGTACATGCCAGGACTCGAGGGCTGGGAAGCCACTTGGGAAATCTGAATCTCCGTCTCTGTGTTCCAAAAGAGATGCGCCAACACCGCCCGAGTTTGGTGAATCGAGTGGAACTTGGTTCCCATCTTAACTCGGCCGTTTCACGCGGACCGAGATGTAATCTGGGTGGTGAGGAATTTACGGAATCCTAGACTTTCAGAACAGGAGAGGGCCTTGAAACGTATCTGGCCAGTGACCTTTGTTCTCCTGACGAGGGAAATGACCCCAAGAGAAGCCGAGCACGTGACAGATCATGGAGCGTAGTGGCCCCGACGTCTGGTGGCCTCCCGACTGCCAGGTTTGCATGACGCAGCTCTTTCGGAGGTGTCCTGGCTTTCCGCAGGCAGCATTTCTGGACTCGGCTGCCTTCATTTTCAGAACACCCTTGTTCTGAAATTCTTCACGAGGGCCCTCAGCTCACGTGCCTTTGTGCCTACTTTGGAGGTGAGCGGCTCAAACTGTCATAAACTGTCCTTTAGAACCTTTCTCTTCTGGCCTTCCGGGCAACAGTGAGAGGACCAAAACCAGGCTTACCACCAACTTACCACCAACGCGCCCTTTTACAGGGACTCCCAGCAGAGCTTGGGGTGTCACCCAGGGCGGCGACAGTCATTCTTCGCTGCCGTTGGAGTCCTTCCCAGGCGTTTTCTGTTTGTTTCCGGTTTAGAGGCACGGATGCTTCTCCAGGTAAGAATGGGACGCTTGGAGAAGGACAGAGGTGGTTCCTCTTCCTTCTCTGCCCTGGGCCTGTGGACCCAAGCTCGTTTGCAGGCCTGGTTAGCTTGTACTGCCACCTGCTGGAGCCCCCCTGGCACGCACCTCAGACACACCTCTGCCCCTACTGAGAGCTGCTCTTCAAGGAGCTTTTGCCCTCTGCCGTTCTGTCGTCCTACCTGGCAGCTAGAAGACAGCAGACGCGAGGCGGCACAGTGCAGTCAGGCCCCGGCCTCCTCACCCCGCTCCCCACTTCTCCAGCAGCCCTCAGGGCCTCCCAATCTCCGCCACACATCTCAGCATCTTTCAGACATGCTTGTCGTGTTTCACATTCTCTTTGACTCATGAGTTCACGCTGGGGTGGAGACTTTGGTCCTCGGCAGCTTTTGATTTAGAAACTAATGCCAGAGAGGCACAGGGCAGTACCAGTGTTTGTCACCGCTCCGCCAAAGGGAGTGAAGGCAGCGGGGAAGGGTTGCCGGCTTTGCAGGGAAGAGGGTTGTCGGGTGTTTTCCGTTGGTGACACTGAGAGGAGGAGTCAGCTCTGATTCACAAATGCAGTCATGGTGACGGCCATAGTTTGCAGGCACTTCCTGTGAGCAAAACCGTAATGTGGTGAGAAATTTAACGTCCAAGATGCTTTTTTTTTTTAAAATTGGGGAATTGGGGGAAGGGGAACAGACCAGTTGCTGTCCTTTTTGTTCTTCAGTCTAGTTGTGGAGGACGTTGCTTCACTGGCCCAAGTTGGCACCATCATTGCGCTCTTCCCGGGTGAGGCAGATCAGTCGCCGGCTTCTGGACGGCCGCTCACAGCGGCTGCTGGCTACACACAGTAGCCTGTGGAAACCCACTGCAGCAGGGGCTGCAGCCTACGCCGCGACTCACGGCAGCCCAGCTCCAGGTTGAGCTGTTGTTCAGCATCTTAGCTGTAGAGGGCAGTGTCACTGGCCCTCATATGTGGGATCCGAACCGGGTCCTCTGGCGTCCCAAGCCAGCTCTTAACCAACGTGCCACTCCGCCGGCCCCAAGATGCTTTTTACAGAAAATAATTTTGCTCAGAATTTTTAGATAACATTATATATGCGTGTGTATTTATATCATTGTAAATACTGGTTTGTTATCGATCACCATGTCCTTAGCATTTTCCTGTGTCATATAGCCTTTAAAAATGTGATAATCAATGGTGATATAATATTCCATGTTAAGGGTGTACCGTGTTTTAATGAACCACTTCGTTGGCTGCCATTTAGGTCATTTCTAAATTTAGCAAATGCGTCTTAAGAACTTTGAAAGGACAGTTAATTTGCTGAATGAGTATTTAAGCAAAGCTTACGGATTGTGGTTCTTTAGCTTTTGACACAGTTCCAATTTCAGACATCACGGATGCAGAGTGACCGGCTGCCGCTGGGCTTTTGGTGATGCAGTTCTAACCCCAGGAAACGCCAGGCTGCAGAGACAGGTTGACCAGGTTCATGGTTGCCACGAACACTGGCTTATTGGTGCAGGACAGCCAGGAAGCAGGTTGGGCTGCACGTCCGTGTGCTTGGAGCCTTCCAACAAAGATGGTTTTGCCTCAGTTCCCCCACAAGGACATTCAGTAATGCCTGGGGACATTTTTAGATGTCACAATTGTGTGTGTGCACGTGCTCACGTGCACACGCGCGTGCGTTGCTGTCATCTAGAGGGCAGGCATCAGGAATGCTGGTCAGTATCCTACAGTGAACAGACAGCAGCCCCCACAACGGGGAATGATTTGCCCCAAATGTCACCACTTCCGAGGCTGAGAAACCCTATTTTTTCAGGTAAAGAGAAAGCCTGCGAAAGGGGGTGCTCCCTAGAACAGAACTGACGCCTCTCACTTTATCTGAGAAAGGTAGTCAACATGCCTCCATTTCTGACATCTATACACAGAAGGTGGATGTGTGCAGAGAGCTGCTTTTCATGTCCTCTTTCTTTTCAAGCACCAAACTCAGCACCTTGGTGGTTGTGGGTGAAGAACTTCTAGAACCCTTGCGTGTGGGAAGGGCTTGGACTGTCTTCACACAAATGGAAGTGCACTTGCTCGTTGAGCTCAAAATATTTGCAGGGGATGTGACTTCTCCACCCGTGGGTCTCTATTCTTGATGATCTTTTCTTTACACCATTTTCTTTCTTGTAGAAACAGGAAAATAATGCATGTCCTGTCGATGCCAAGTGATGTTGTAATTATTTTGACATGAGGAGTCCCCAACTTTCATATACTTGACGTTTCGAAATATCATGCGTTGTTTGCAAATTATACACACTCCTCAATTGCCTTTTACGTACTGCGTTTTGTGTATGTCAGCTCAGGTGTGGGTGTTTCTAGTCAGACACACCCCTCGCTACTACTGGTTCCTTTTCAGATTGGCTCTCTGGGTATAGAAGTATAGTGCTTACTTTTCTATAAAATTGCATTCTTCTGTTTTTCTTCTACAAATACGTGTACGAAAGAAAAAAGTGACGTTCTAGTAACATGATAAGAAGCGTAGGTTTTCCAAATCGAGTGGACAGTTGCAAACCCAATGAAAATAATTACGCATACCGGAAGTAGCAATTTTTACCTCAGCCAGCTCTAGGCTAAAACATGCAGTCAGTTATGAATGAAAATAAATTTAATGAATATGTATAATGTACTGGAAATATACTGGCTGAAGATTGTGTCGTAAGGATAAAGTGTGATAGCATTTCATCTCTACACCTCTAAAGAATAGAGGTCGTCTTCCATATACTATGTATGTAGGTCTATTGTTCAGTTGCTCAGTCCTGGCATGTTGATCTTTGGAATACATTTTCAGGACTGTGTTGTATATAAAACCAAGAGGCCAGCTTTGGCGAAAAGGCTTGACCACTGTGCATACCTACAGACCGCCTACAGTATGTAAAGCAAGGGAGAGCGATGAATAAATACAGTATTTCTGCTTTGACTCCCAATGCTAATTCCTTTTTTTTAAAAAAAGGTATCTGCTTTAATTTCAAATATTCATGCCCATGAAATGAAACTGTGTGTTTTCATATCATAGCAGTGGGGAAAAAAGTCTCGTGGATTTCATTTCACAGCACAGGTTACTTCCATCTTGCCAATGATTTGAAGTCTAGACGTTATTTAAATAGATGCTTAACCTTGAGAATAAAATTGCAAAGACACCCCATTTGCAAGAGCATAGCTTCTGTGCTATGGATACAAATACACATTTGATGATACGGGGGGATCAGATAAGACCGAGTATTAATTTGGGTCCTACACTTTACCAGCAGCCTATGTGGCTTAGGGCAAATAGTTTAATTTCTCCGAGTATTAATGTTTCTCAACGGAAACATAGAAATTGTTGTAGGTTTGAGGGCCATTGAGGGATGAATGGGACAGTTCATGGAATGTGCTTAGCCTGCTGTCCGGTTTTAATGGTCACTGCCATGGCTCTGACCCCTCCAACCCTAGCATCCCCAGGTCAATAGATTCTGAATTGCTGCCTTTTTGCGCAGGACATACCTCCCTTTCCTTCTACAGATGTGAAAATGGGCCTCAGCCAGTGCTGCTGCCTTTTCATAGAGCCCTGGGGCCATCCTGCCCACTTTGCCAGAGACTGTTCCTAGGTACGTTCAGAGTAACATGTTAGAATATCTAACACTATCGCTGCCCCAAAGAGAGTGGTGAAAAGTATTGACACTGATTGAGCGTACAGTCACCTGTTCCATCTTTGCTAGGACTATGGAAACCGCTTTCTCATTGCTTTTCCCTGGTACAGGACCATTTGTCAATGGCTGATGTAGTGGTTTTATGATAATGGATTTCCACAAGTATACAAACCCGCTCTTAGGAGAATCTGCCTGCACCGTGACCTTGGACTTTCAGCCTCCAGAACCGTGAGAAATTAAGTGTCTGTGGTTATAAGCCACCCAGTGCGTGGTATTTAGTTCCATGGAGTTGTGTTGCATCAACGTGCAATAGCTGGGTGAGGTCCCTCCCCTGCACCCGCGAGGCAGGTCCTCCTGAGGGAGAACAGAGCTGTGCAGCCCCATGGCTGTTCCGGCACCCAGGACGGTTCTGATGCCCACTGGGATCTAAATGTTAGGATGATTGATTGCCTGAGACCTGTGTTTCAAGCTCAGAGCGCAGAGGTATCAAGGTGTCCATTGTCCTCTTAAAGCTCCTAAACACACCCGAGGCTCTTGAACACATGCGAAGTCCGCAGTGGAGAGTCCTACTTTATTTTGTGTCTGCCCAAATGATCCGACCTCGGATCCCGTGCATTTTGGGAAACCCTGCTGTGGATCCAAGGTTGCACCAGATTGTTTGAAAGCTGGGCGTTGGGACCTGTCAGGCCAGCCCCAGGAGGAACGGAGCTGCCATTCCCTGGAACATTTTTGGAGGATCACAGAAGGCCTCTCCGCCTGCCTGGTGCAGTCTCTGCATTAGGGTGTCCTCGCCTGGGTTTGAGGCTTTAATCTCTGCTAAAATGGGAAGACTCCCGAAATTCCCTGCTAATTCCAGGCGCGTTTCCTGAGCAGCTTTGTCAGAGTAAAAGCTTCGCCTGGGCACTTAACAAATCTCATTGTTTCCTCATCGTTTCCGTTGGCGGGAGAAGAAAACCTGAGGACGTGGATTCCTGAGGGTGATGAGGGGTAGGTCCCAGAAAGAGGGGAAGGACTTGAAAAGGAGGCAGAAAGATAAACGCTGCTTCCTTCTCACAAGTCCCCAAGGGCAGAGGTGACACACACATTTATATGCAAAACGATTATGTTCACATATTGGCACATTAGAGATATGCTGTGAGTCCAGAGTGAACAAAACCTTCATTCCTCTGCTCCCCACCCCCCGCCCCCCATGAAATACACTGAAGTGTGGCTTAGTAGTTATTGTGGGTTTCTGCCAGGGGTGAGGCGGAATCGCCCTAAATGAAGCTTGTTATTTTAGCTTTCATAATCCAGTGCTTTTTATGGGATTTGCAAAGCATTCACAAGTAACCGAAATTGTTGCTCAACCACAAATAATATTTTAGCAAGTGTTATAAAAAATGGGAGCTAGATATGTCACACACACATACAACACACACACGCACACGCACACACACACGCGCACACATGTGCACGCACACGCACACGCACATGCGCACACACACCCATTAGACAATCAAGCCGTCCCAGCAACCACAGGCAGAGCTGGGCACAGGGCTCACCTGTCCTGAACTGTACCTTACAGAGCCATGTTTACCTGGGCAGTGCTGACCAGGCACATCTGGGGTGGGACTCCACAACCCTGCGCCCCCACACGTTTAGAGGCATGTGGGACGGGGTGACTGTCATCACAAGACCCCCCGCTGAGACAGTGCCCAGTGAGAAAGCATGGTGGCCACAGCTTGAGCCCCCCTTCTGCAGGGACTCCTGCCAGGCTACTGAAAGTGGGGAGGCAGCAGGCTCCTAGAGCCATCCGACCGACCGTATCTGTCTCCTCAGCAAGTTTCCCAGGGTTTTCACTCACGGCTGGACTCTGAATTGCCTGAAACACGTAGGCATGGATGATAGACTCGACTTTAGGTTTTATTTAGGTCAGTGTCCTTCCAAACGCCCACTGGCTTGTCATCCAAGTGTTGCACATCGGGTTGAATTTGCGACCCACACAGGGCCGTCCCTTCTGGTTTCTGTGGAAGTCCAGCGTGTTCCAGGATCGCTTACCTGACAGAAACGTAGCCCGTGACTCAGCACCTTGTGGGGAATAGTCCCTTTCTGCTACATTAAAGGAACATTTCAGTTTGGTGGACAATAGATGTAAATTAGAATTGAGTTTTTATTTTCTGAAGCACCGAGCACGCCTTGCAAAATTTTCCAAAGGTAGGGATTTTCATGTGCATGTGAGCATTAACCAAGGATTTACCTTGCCAAAAGGACTTATTTGCTCTAAGGTTCAGAAAGAATAGAGTCCCTGTGTAGAAGCCAAAAAGGCAGGAGAATAGATTCATCCGGGATCCTAGAATTGAACTTATTTGAGGGACAATTTAATATCTGTAGAGGCAAGTATGCTGCTAGAGATCCTGGTGTAGACTTTCAATTAGCGGGTGAGGAGGGAGACAATGACTCTTTCTTTCTTTCTTTCTTTTTTTTTTTTAAGATTTTATTGGGGAAGTGGAACAGTGTTGGTTTGTTGTGGAGGGTGCAGCTAGCTCAGCTCCAAGTCCAGTTGCTGTCTGGCCACCTGTCAGCAGCTCAGGGCAGCTCAGCTCAAGGTGCTGTGTCAATCTTAGTTGTAGGTGGCATAGCCAACCACCCCATGCAGGAGTCAAACCGGCAACCTTGTTGTTAGAAGCACATGCTCTCACCAGCTGAGCCATCCTGCCATCTGTTGGCAGCTCAGCGGCAGCTCATCTTCGGTGTGGCTCAATGGCCCATGTGGGAACCTGCGACCCTGTTGCTGAGAGCCTGTGCTCTTAACCATCTGAGCCACTCGGCCAGCCTGAGAATGACTCTTGATAGAACCACCTCCAACCAGTCACGGATGACTTTTCCTTTTGCACTCACAGAGGATGACTCTGTGGCTACCTATGGCCGTGTTTATATGCAGCCATGTGTATATACAATCACGTTGGCTGGGCATTTGCCTGCTGAGTTGGGTTTTCATAGATGGATAGCATGAATAAATGAGATCGAAGCCGACTTTTCCTATCTGGTTTGCATCATTTAAGCAGTCCTGGGAATAATAATAGAAATGGCTGCATGAGAGGCCAGTGGTGATGACTTTATTCCTGGTATTAAAAGAATACACCCTTGCTATTAAGATTAATACAGAAACCTACCCAGAATCCCCACCAACTAGAAATAAACATCCCCATTGGATAACCATCATATTGAACACCTTTCGGACTCCCACCTTCAGAAAGAAGGACAGAAGTGAAGATGGACAGGCAGTTACACCAAAATATGTTTTCATTTCAGTGTGGATTTTTTCATCTAATTTTATAATTAACTTCACTTGATTTAATAGAAAGAAATGAAACTGGTTTGGAACCGGGGGTGTTGCTAAACTTCAAATACATTTCTTTCCCCCTGAGGAGTTATTAGCTCTGAAAAAATTGATCTAAGGTTAAGGAAGTAGATTATGAATACCGTTAAGACGTTGGAGACATTACATATCTTTGAATTACAATTTTTAATTTTAGATAGTATCGATTGACTCCCTGCTATGAAATTTGAGGACGTTAGTAATTTCACACTTTTTTCCACTTTCCCTCCTGATTATCTTCATTATGACATTGTTTTCATGCTGTGGTAGTTGATAGAACAGCTACATTATGCTCTGCAGCTACACTTCCCACCATCGCTTAATATTAGCTGTACTTAAATGGATCCTCTGTTTATCACCTGTTTGGCCAACGATTCTCTCTCTTCTCACTAAGTTTTTGTCTCCTCTATGCGTCTGGATTTTGCCTTCAGGCAGTTTTACGAAGAGGGCTTGTGGGTCTGTGTTCTCTGAGCTCCCTCATGCTGTAGCATATCTCTGTGTTGCCTCTGGCTTGAGTGACATCCTGACTGGATTTCGTGTGGGCCTCACACTCTATTCTTCAAAACGCTGTAGTCTTTGCTCCATTATTGTCTGGCTTTCAGTGTTGCTGCAGACGAGTACAAGACTTCTTTTTTCTATTTTGGGTATTTGCCTTTTCTTTCTGAGCTCTGAAGTATGTTTCCTTTATCCTTGAAGTCTTGGTGATGTCATGGTTTGTGGAACTTTAAAGGAAAAATCGAGTGTTGTTTCTACTGTTCCCATAGAGAGAGCGATAATCAGTGTATATGCTTTGGGAACGATTTGGTTTTCATTTGTGAAACCAAATGAAAAGGAGAATCAAGTGCTGCCATTTGTGGAGTTCTCTGTGCCAAACCCCATACTGTTCTAGACGTGTTAGGAACGTGATTTCAATTCTCCCATAACGTTTGGAGCAGGAGTGATTATACCCATGTATAATGAGAAAACTGAGATTCTCAGACAATAGGTAATTTGCCAAGGGTTGCACAGCTACTAAGTAAAGCTCGTGTGAAAAGAAATAATTTTTCCTTTTGCTTTATTCATGTTCTGGTTTTGATATTGTGCTATGGTTACGTAAGATGTCACCATTGGGGGCCGATGGCTGAAATGTAGATGGAACTCGACGAACCGTTTTGCAACTTCCTGTGATAATAAAATTATGTCAAAATGAAAAGTTAAAAGAAAATAAAGAAAACTGGCCCAAAACTTGAGCCAGATAATGCTGGTGTAGTAGGATATTGAGTCATAGCAGAAACAGGGGCAGCATAATAACAGATGTTACCTATGGGCTGCAGGCATCTGAAAACTCAGCTGGGGCTGAGAAATCTGCTCTAGGAACTGGTTTGATCACTCCTGGCCCCTGTTCTTTCAGATTTTTGGCATCTGACTTACTCAGCCCTACTGACTGCTTTTGTTTGCTTTCCAGCTTCAGAACCTTTGGTTGCCCTCTCTTGTCTGCTGTTGTCTCTTGTATTCTTTTAATCCTTGTGACTATCTTTCTATTTCTTTATGCTCATTTTGCTAAGCATTGGGAGGGGGCAGAGATAGATGCGTGGGCTAAATTTGCAGCATTTAACCAGAAGTCAAGTCGTATTTAAAAAATTGGACTGAGCCCATATGATGCAGAAATTCTATGTGATCAAAAAATTTGTTGGAACTCATTATATTTTGGGTGTGAAGTAGATAAAACAATTTAAAAAGTGGTTTTTCATTGTGTATATATTATCTGATAGAGACATATTCAAGTTTTATTGGCTTTTTCACTCCTCGGTGAAGTTAATACAGAGCAAACACACCACAATGTTCCCAGTAAATTTTAATAATGAAACAGCAGCTGTGTATCATAGGCGTTCCCTCCCCCCACAAATGTATCTTGGGGTATCAGAGGAGGTATTAAATCAAATCAAAGAGGTATTACATGTCTGGTAAAATCAAACTAACAACACCAGGGCAGAACTCTTCCACAATTGCATTTTCTCTTGTGGACTTTGGGATCTCCCTGAATACTTTAAATGATTATTATTGTTGTGTTCTGCATGCATAGCATTTTTGTTCTTCTGCAATTGTTTGATGAAGAATAAAGACCATTAGTAGGTCGACCAGATAAACATTTCTGTAAAGAAAAATCAGCGCTTATTCCAGGCAAGTAGTTACGTGCAGAGACCTAGCATCTTGACAATGTATAGTTTATCTTTTCAAAGACTCTGTTCACCCTGACCTGGGCAACTCTTTCCAGCCTTTCAGAACGTGCTCTCTGGTATACAGGTGGCCACTTGTTCTCTGAAAAGCAACCCTTCTCAGATGATTGCTTCTGGGTTTAGCCTGATTCGTTCGCTCCAAAGATACCTGAGCAGGGTTCGCTTGTGGTGTTGCACATTATATGCATCTTGACAAATGTGTAGTGACATGTATCCACGGTTACAGCATCACGCAGGGTAGTTTCATGGCTCCAAACTTACTTACTCCAAAGTCAGCTTTGTGCTCTGCTGACTCACCCCTCCTCCCCCAACCCTCTGGCAACCACTGATCTTTTCACTTTCTCGGTAGTTTTGCCTTTTCCAGAATGTTATAGAGTTGGAACCATATGGTGTGTAGGCTTCTCAGATTGACCCCTTTCGCTCGGTAAATGTGCGTTTAAGGTTCCTCCGTGTCTTTTCATGGCTCGATAGTTCCTTTCTTTTTATCACCTTGAAGGTCACCTTCATCTTTTTCATATGACACACGCTCCCTGTGGGAATGACACCCCGCCGTGGTGATGAAGGGGAGAGGGCCGTATGTGGCTTCTACAACAGGGTGGTGGGACTCTTGGGGCCACCTGAGAATGCTGCCGGCCACATTTGGGAAGCAGAACAGGCCAGGATAGCAGTACTTTTCAAAACAGAACACCACAGGCAGTCTGCTCTGACTGTGGGTGCAATTCGTAAGCCCAGGGAAGCCGACAGCCCACAGAGTTCCACCAGGAACCCCACTCCATCTATTGGGTTGTCAGAAAAGTAGTCACGACGCATTTTTGCAACGAAAAACATAGAAAGAATACGTCATGACTTTTCCGACGACCCAATAGATCTACAACTAGCAGTTGGCATAAGCATTGCATGCTTTTCCAGCTCAAAAAAAAAAATGGGTTACCAATCCCAGGACCTTTTAATTGGGTGGCAAGCACAGGACCCCGGCCAGGTGGAAGGATCGACAACCGCAGCAGGATTAAAAAGGTGAAGGGGGGGGCCTTGTAGGACCAGTTCTGTTCTCAGCACACCTGCCTTCGACTGGCCAACGCGGCTTCCTGTTGGAGCACCGTGCCGCTTGAGGGAGCTGGGTAGAGGCGTCCTCTCCCTGGAGTTTATCTCGGGGCCCAGCCACAGGTGACAGTATGCGTCCTAGCAACTCCTTGACTACTTGACCATGTTGGCTGAATCTTGAATACTCATCGTTGCCGACAGCTGGGGCTTGGGGCCGCTGAGAAAGTGGTGGTGATGGCGAGTCATTGAGACCAAGAGAAGAGACAGAGGAGGAGCCATTGTTACTTTATGAGACCGCTGTGCATTTTACCTTTGCCAGTGGCTTCCCGACCTGTCCCGTCAGCGACTCCGTCCTCCACGTTGGCTGTGATCTAAAAACGTGTTCTTTTCCTCCGTCCAAAGGGCGTAAGTCTCAGGGACCTTGCATCCTTTTGCATTCGCTGGCAATGAAACGTGCTTCAGGAAGCTGCCTTCTCGTTTTACCCAGCGCGGCACTGGGCACGCTCTGTCGGTTCTGATTAACGTGAGGACATGGCATTCCACTAGCATAGCATGCCCTGGGCATCTTAGGTACTGAGCAGGATGCCAGGACTGGGGGGATGAAGCTTCGATCTGCTCTGCCCTCGAGGGGCTCGGTGCGAGGAGGACTGAGGGACAGTGGTGAGCACAGGCTGTGGGGACCCAGGGGTAGGGTGCTGAACATGTGCAGGGGAGACAAGGGATGACGCTATTTTACTTAACCTCCCTGGTCCACTGTGAATGTTTTAAGTGGGTTTATGAATAGGTGCTGGCTCGACAGCCCCACAGAGCAGAAAGCAGAGAACACGGAAGCTCACGTCTCCTGCTAACACCGGCTTGTTGCACTGTGGCCTCATTCCTCTGCTTCCGGCTGGGTTTGGAGAGAACTTCTCTGTGGCGACTTGCATTTAGGGGAGAGGGGCTGAAGGAAGGACCTGGAAAGCTCCTTTTCAAGCTTAAGAACCACTCCCAGAAATCCTTGGGGCTTGGCAAACAAGTCCCCCCTGCTGGCTCAGAGGCTCCCAATGGGTTTGGCATTTTGAAAACAAACTCAAAAGGAAGTATTTCCTGAAATGCGAAAATCAGATGGGATGGATTTAAATAGGCAGGTTCGGTGAAAAACTCTGAAACTCTGTAAGACTGAGCTTTCTTGAGTACTTTTTGTTCACTTTGTACTGAGGAGAACAACTGAATCATCAAAGTAATGGATCTAATTAAGATTCAATTAGCTTTGTCCCCACGCAGGAAGTAATTTTCTGAGTGTATATGCTAAAATTCATTGCTCGGGAACATTTTCAACCTGTGACATGTGTATCAATGTACACACATAAATATAGAAAATGATATACAAAAATATAAAATGTATAAGTACATTTAATGTATTATGTGTATATCTATATATAATGTTACATATATTACATATACATGTTATCCAGTTCTCCCCTGATCACCAGATAACTTATGTGTGATATATCTGTTTTCAATTCTACATAAATATTATATACAATGTACAAATAGGTTTCAAAATATATCTTTATTAAATATAGCAGATGGAGCAGATATATAATAAGGACATATTTATGTGACATATTTCCCTGGTTTGTTTAGCAAAAGTTTTTTTTTTTAAAGCTGACATGGGGCCTGGGGCTTAATGTGTTTCTGGAAAGGAGTTGTGATTTCAATAAAAAATAAACAGACTTTCCCAGTGGGGTTGAAACGTAATGTATAATGTAAAGTTTGGGGAAAGTGGTTATTTTTCTTTTCTAGGAGCCTAAACAATTTTTAGAACGTCTCTCTGTTCCCTTTGGAAACGCTAATAGAGATAAGACAGTCCTTCAAAGGAAAGATAGAATTCAAACCAAGGGAGTTCCACAGGAAAGCAACCTCCCCCAGAGGTGGCAGGTGGCATGGGAGGGCCCCGTGTGACCAGCGGCTCCCTTCTGCTCGGTGGTGGTGCCTTTGTACAGATAACAGAACAGAGAACCCTTATGAAGACCGCTGCTCTGGGCCCAGTATCAAAACTCAGAAAGAGAAAAAAAGCACTGTAATCGGAGGCAGCCTCTCCTGTGTATAACACTAAAGCCAAAATTTAAAACGGAGTTTGTTTCCCTAACTTCACTGTAAATGGAAACCATCTGAAAAGCCCCCAGCTCTTCCCCCGTGATGCTCTCTGTGTTTATGTCGTTCTCCCCACGTTTCTGGGTGATGGTGGCCCGGCCTCATCCTGGGAAGCCTGGACTCTGCTCAGAGACGGTGAGTGGACACTCTGTGATGTGGCGTAGGCACCAGGATGTTTTCAGGGGCCCCTTCTCCCCTGATGGTGCTGTTCTCGCAGTCTCACTCCGTGGGAGAATTACGTAATCGTCCGCGGCTCGTCAGAGCCTCAGCGAACTGCATTTACTCTTGGTGAGTGGCACGCCATCGATGGAAAGAAGCGACTCCTCTCGCTTGAACAACACTGCAGCCAGTGCCTGAGCTGGTTGGACTCTCACGGCGTTGAACACGTATTGTTTGGGCATTTCTTTTTCCACAGAGAGTCCAGGATTTGCTAGAGGCACNCCAACTTGGGCCAGTGAAGCAACGTCCTCCACAACTAGACTGAAGAACAAAAGGACAGCAACTTGTCTGTTCCCCTTCCCCCAATTCCACAATAACAATCTTAAAAAAATAAAAAAGATAAATATGAGTTTATAGTAATACTTAAATGTGTCTATGTGAAAATGTTACCTCCTTTTTCCACACCAATGATCCATATATATATATATATATTTTTTTTTTTTGTGGGAGGTGCTATTTTATTTTTTATGTCTTTCTATTTTGCCATCTTGGACCTTCCTCAGGTCCATATTCTCAAGAGCTCTGGGCAGGCTAGAATTAGAATATTCATAATTATCCATTTGCTTTATCTATCAAGAATACAACAGTCTCAAAATAATAATATTAATGCTATCACCATCACCAATATGATTACCAAAAATAGTTAAGTTTTTTTGCATCTGCTCACTTTTTAATGGTTGCACTATATTTACATTGTCTGAGTATATAGCCATTGCATGCTATACTCTCTCCCTTTAACTCTCAATTGGGCTTTGTGTATATAAGTAAGAATATGTTTAATGCTCACTAGCAGCCTTATGTGGGTATCACTTTTGCTGAATGTAAAAATCTTGAGTCATATTTACCTTCTTTGAATATCTGAATTATGTTACTGCAGTTTTTTTTATCAGAATAAAGCATTGCTGTCAAAGTCTGGTAATGATATAATTTTATTTTTATTATTTGTCACTCTGTGTATTGGCCTATAAACCCACAGGATTCTTTTTCTTTAAATGTCAGATATTTTACTAGACAATGTCTGCATGTGGGTTGTTCCAAGTGAATATTTTCAGAGATGTTAGTTGTTCCCTCAATGTCATTTCAAATCCTCAGTTTGAAAAACTTTCTTGAATTATAATTTTTAGTATTTGTTGGCTTGTTTCAGTTTTCTCCTTCAGGGGTTTCCATTGCCAACATGTTGCATCTTCTTCGATCACTTAAATACTTGTCACTTTCTCTTAAATCCTTTAATTGCTTCAAATTTTTCTAGTTGTAAATTTTCCTTTTTTTATCTTTTATTTCTCATAAGTCATTATTTGTTGTTTACTTTCTATTGTAATTTTCCTAGTTTTTCTTTACTTCTGAAAAAAGTTTTCTTATTTGTACTTGTCTTGAGTTTTGTCATCTGATTTCTGAGTTTCTGTTTCTGATTTATGTTATACTTTCATGTTATGTGTTGTTTTTATTAGGGCTTTTTAGCTATTTTTGAAATAACGAATTATAGTTAGACGTGATTTATAGGGATGTATTTTCTGGCATGCTTTTCTCATCTGTGGAATATCACTCTGTATTCCCTCTTTTCTTACAAGAAATTTAAGTTAGATTCAACTCTGATCCTTTTTGATTGTTCATTTTCACATTAAATCAGTTTCCCTAAACTTTTAGAAGTAGCTGTGTTCAGAATAGCTTTGTCACTTCACAGATCTCCATGTTCTGTTGTTTTCATGTACATTAAGAATCCATCCATCCATCCATGCACCCACCCACCCACCCACCCATCCATCCATCTTGCTGGCCAGTCTCTGTTTATCTTACCCCTGTCCTGCTTAATTTGGGTTCCATTGCCAGTGTGGGGGCCCTACCTGTCCTGAGGGACCCGAGCAGGCCAGTCCCAAGAGTGGGTGGGGTGGATGTCATGCACCCATTTGCTACTGAGTCAAACAGACCCCTTCTCAGTTGCAGCTGCTGTTCTCGCATTGGCTGGCCAGTGCTTACCTACTGGCCTTTTAGGGGTTCTTGTGTTTCTGTGTCTTCCAGACTCTCTGACGCTCCTCTCAGCATCGTCCCCCATGGACATCGATTCTCAAGCCTTGTAGTTTGGGGTTCACGGGTATATGGGGCCACTGGAGTTTGCTGTGACTATGGTGCATGCATTCTTGGTTTTGCTGTCTGGTTGTTCTGTCGGTTTTCATGTGGCTATTTGGGGACATTTAGTAATTATGCCATTGCGACAGCTGTTTTTCTTCCAGTTCTGATTGGGACATTAATTACCGGTGACCATGCATGCATTTAATGAACACAGGCAGAGAGACTGACCAAATGAGTTCAAACGTCATCCCCGCGCAGGCATGGCAGTCCTTTGGGAGAACCTGTTATACAATAGTAACATTAAGCCCCAGACACAGGTGGTTGTGTGACCCAGGTAAGAACAGCTGGGGCAGACGGTGATCTCAGCTTCTGTGTAAATGAGTGGGAAAGAAGGGGACACAGGTAAGGCACGTAGGGGCCCCCAAGGCACTGACAAACACCACACTTAAAGGAAGGAACAATGATTGACAGCAAGTCTGCGCTCAGCACTGCCCCAGACGCCGCCGACAGCCAGATGGACAGCTCATTCTGGGCCGTCCACGTGCACTCAGTCTGAAGGGAGAGCACAGTTTGGAGTCAGGAGGACTCACAGTGTGCAGCAGTGCAAGGAGCACAC
>NW_017732177.1:517368-521584 GCF_001890085.2 Hipposideros armiger | reverse complement strand
TGTCATCTGGATGCATCCTACATGGTACTAGAAATGAACTATATCTATTCGATAACCAAATGGACAGTAAATAGTGACGAATGAGGACATGGGGGCATTTGGTAGTGCAGGGTCTATGCAGCCCAGATGGAGGTTCTCGCACCTGAGTGTGCAACAGCCTGGCCTGGGGAACCTGTGCAAAACACAGATGCCTGGACCTGCTGGACCTCCATGGTTTCTGATCCTCTAGGTCTGGGGTGGGACCTGAGAACATGCATTTCCAACCAGCTCCCAGCTGGTGAGGCCACTGGTGGCCCACGGACCACACACATTGCTCTGACGTACAAAACCGAGGCGCTGGTTTGTGGTAATAATTGTCACACAGTTACCCACCTTTGCTCTTGGTAAGAAACGAAGGCTCACTCATCAGTAGGCCTGCCGCATGGATCTCAGACCATATTGGTCGTAGATGGCGCCTGCTGTGGGAGGGACCAGGCTGATGTAAAAGTAGTTAAGCTCGCAGGTCCCTTTTGAATTAATTTCCCTGCTTCATGTGACTGGAGAAGGGGGCCATGGTAAAGTGTTTTCTCAACCATTTATACCCGATTCAGTGATTACGCCTTTATTAGCCAGTTTCTTTCTTTGCTTTCTTGGGTGTCACACTGTGCGTCAGGCACAAAATCCTGTAAGGTCAGTCCCTGTTTAGCGCCCGGCCCCTTTTGCTTAGCTGCGTGCAGAAGTTGTCTGCCGTGGGGGTTATGGAGGAGAGAATTTGAAGGCAGGTGTGGAGCACACCCATTCTAACAGCAGCTGGGGGTGCAAGATAATGAAAACCAGTATTTCATGAATGAATTATGCAAATATGTGTGGACTGGGAGTGGAATTTCTAAAGGCAGCATGCCCATCGCTTGGTGGTCCACACATCATGTTCCCTTCTGGGCACAGTGGCCTTCCTGGTACAAAAGGTAGGTGCCTCTGGTCGTCTTCACTTTCCCGAAACAAGCCAACCCCTGCTCCACCAGTGAGTGCCATCCGTACTACAGAAATCCTTCCCAGTGTGTTCTGCCCTGGGGTGGGATGTGGGCTGCACACACGGAGGTTTTTGGAATTAAGCGGTTTTTGCAAGACCCCTGCAGATATGGAAACTGTGCATTCGTTCCCACTCTGCTTTCTGGTTCCCTTTTGTGTTTTCAGGCAGAAAGCCCCATGGAACCGAACATATTGATTTTTTTTTTTGGTCTTCACACAAGGGGTTCTTTCAGTAAAACGGCTTCCAGTTTGATGGAGCAGATTTTACCTTTTTGGTTTTACTCCCATGTCTCATGGGCATAGATGACAGTCTAACCCTTGTAAAACACCCCACGTGGAAACAAACTTTGCAGACTCCTCTGTACGGCACAGGTGGCCTGTGAAAATGCAAAGTGAACTTTCAGCCCTGTGTATTTCCGGCTAGCTTGGAATCTCAGAATGTCCTTGAGGACTGGGTGGCCAGGGTGACTTAGGAGAACGCTCTCCAAAGAAGGCATAGGTTTCATTTTGAGAAAGAGGGAAAGGAAGGTGGCGCCTGGTTCTTTCAAGATGCTGGGATCATCCTTACTGAAAAATACGTTTCCTTAGCAACGAGAGATAACAGAAGATGCCCATAAATTTCCCCCACCTACTCATTTCTTAAAAACGCCGTGAAGCAGATGGTTTCAATAATGCAGGTATTCCAGTGTCTGATTTACTTCATGTAGATGGAAGTTGCATAAATATTGAAGTGTTTGTGCTCTGCAGTTTGCAAAACGGCTGCCTGACAACTCTTTTCAAAGATGAGAGCTTTCCAAAGAGCCAGCCTCTCTCTCAATGATCCAGACATGGTGTTGGCAGAGAAAGCACGGGAACACCCCTGCTTGGTGCGCGCGAAGGAGACAGGGCAAACAGATCAGCATGGTTGGGTAACACGGGGTCCAAAGGGGCAAGGCTGTCAGAAAGATAGCTCGAAAGAAAGAAAGGCCCAGCNAGCGGGGACCTACCAGCTCCCCTTCTGTCCGTCCCAGTTGCCGTGGGGCGTAGACGAAAATAGGCTGGGATGTCAGCAACTTGGCCGATAGGCTCTAACCTGTCTCAAGGCTTCTTTGTCTGATACATAAACAGATACTGAGAGCCCCTACCTCATTCTAGCGAGACTTAAACTCATAAACAGAAGCCCTCCATTAGCGTGTGGGCCAGGTCCTCAGGGTTCAGTAAAGCCAAAAATTATTAGTACTTTGGTCACCCTTTATTTTCTCAGGCAGTGACAACGCGTCTTGTCAGATGTGAAAATTCTTTCCTCTCTGCTATCATTTCTTTCGTCTTTGTTTTCCCCCCTTTCGTTGCTCTTGGATAGAGGTGAGTCCCCTCTCCCGATGCCATTTCTTTCTTGGTGTAGGAACATCCTTTAAAGGGAAAGTTCTGCCCATCTTTTATAACAGTAAAACAAACGCAAGTGCGCACAGCGGGACATGCTGTTATCATTGGTCCACGCATGGCCTTAGCTTCGTTTTTCATTGCATTCCCTCAATTGTACGTTGAACACCCACTGAACCCAAGAATTAGGAAAGCGGTCATCACTTACCCCGCCTGCACGTACCTTTTATTTTAAGTTTTCTATCTTTCCTGCCTTCTTGCCCCAGAGGCAACCACGAGTCTGAAGACTGGATCTTTCATCCCCTTCCTTGTGCTTCCTTGCTCTTTTTTAGCTTGTTTTTATATTTCATATGAAGACTATCCTGGGCCGGCCGAGTGGTGTGCTGGTTAGGAGTTGGCTTGGAACGCCAGCTCTGAGCAGCAGGGCCATGGTTTGGTTCCCACATATGAGGGCCAGTGACACTGCCCTTTACAACTAAGATGGTGAACAACAGCTCCACCTGGAGCTGGGCTGCCATGAGCAGCTGTCCAATGGCTGGCGAGCGCCTGCCTCACCCGGAAAGAGCGCAATGATAATACCAACATGGGCCAGTGAAGCGACGTCCTCCACAACCAGACTGAAGAACACAAGGACAGCAACTTGTCTGTTCCCCTTCCCCGATTCCCCGATGCTGTTCCCCTCGTCTAATACCTCAATAAAATCTTTTAAAAAATATACTGTTGGGGCTTGCTGTTTTCCCCCAACTTTATTTTTTCTTTTTCACTTTTTTCCGACCTTTATTTTTGAGGAGTTTCTGCGATGCAGCTCATTCACTCTGCGGTCTGTGAGCTGGGTCACTGGGAGCTGTGCCGTGATGACGGAGCTGTTCCCTGTCCTGGGGCATCGGGTGTTGGGCGTCTTGTGCTTA
This sequence comes from Hipposideros armiger, assembly GCF_001890085.2. Lineage (NCBI taxonomy): Eukaryota > Metazoa > Chordata > Mammalia > Chiroptera > Hipposideridae > Hipposideros > Hipposideros armiger. The sequence continues at coordinate 518,309 of NW_017732177.1, read as the reverse complement.
TACAGACGGTGCCGCTGGGAACGTTTCAGCCCTGACTCCCAGCACACGTCTGCTCAGCTTCTCTTGGCTCGACCGTCAGGGATGGAAGCCTTGGCCAATGATGGTGCCACATTGTTTCCCTGAGAGGAGATACCGATTTATACGCTGACTAGCAAGGTGCTTCTCCCTTTTGATCCTTTTGAGTGGAGAGGGAGACGTCTCTCCTAAGACAGACATCCCTCCCTTCTGCGCCTGGACCACACTCCCCACCTGTGTGTCACCACCGTGGGACAGTGTGCCAGGGAGCACGTTGCATTCTGTGCACTTATGTGCTCACCATGACCTTCTTAGGGAGGTCCCTGTATCCTCATTTTGCACATGGGGATGGGTAGCTGCTGGATGCAATGGAAGCAAGAGGTGACCCAGAGTGAGCAGGTCCCAGGCGTCAGTTCTGTTCTTCCTGACACTCCTCATCGGGGACCCCTTTGGCGCCTCTTTTTATTTATAACCTAACGTCACCAATGTAATGTGAAAGCAGGTGTCTTTTCATTGAAGAACGGATTCTTTGAGGGTCTCCTTGAGGCAGTCAAAAGGACATTTCCAAGGAGAAGTCAGCCTTTTGCAGCCTCGCTTTTCCTCTCCTTCGGAATATCTGTTTGATGCGTGCGTTTCTGGGATTGCAAGGTTTGCACGGTGGAAGCAGCTGGGGTGGTGTTAAGCCGGAGCACATCTATAGCAAGGGACGTCATCAAGAAATCACTTGATTTACGAGTTGTGTCCCTAGGTTCTCCCCAGCTGTCCTTCTTGGGTAGTAGGGGAGACCTAAAGCAGAGCACAGGAACACTTGAATTATGCACAGGTGTCTTTACCTCAATGGTCCTCCCTTTTATTTTTATTTATTTATTTTTAAAGATTTTATTGGGGAATTGTGGAAGGGGAACAGTGTTGGGGAATTGGGGAAG
>NW_017732177.1:506690-510640 GCF_001890085.2 Hipposideros armiger | reverse complement strand
GAGATTGCTGCTGTCCCTGAAAGGCAGGTGACCGAGTCAGGGACTGGTGGAGGGCGCCTTGAAGGTTCTATGGAGATTTGGGGGACCTGCCAACATGAGGAAGTGCAACCTGAACACCACGTGTGGCCATTGGGAGGTCTCTAGGCTGGTGTGTTGTGACAACAGGAGGTAGGGCTGCTTCTAGGAGCCCAGAGTGCTGGGGACGTGGGGGTTTGAGAGTCCCACACTGGTGCAGGTAACAGTCCCCCCTGTCTCAGAGTCCCACTCTTTTCTCATTAAACCTCTGGCGTTGACTTAGAAGTCAGGCCGAACGTTCAGTCTCTCTAGCTGCTCTGCCACCTGCAAAATGAACACTTGGGCCTTATTCTCCGCCCCGCCCTGCTGTTGTCAGACTGTCTTGAGGGTCTGCTCTCTGGGGCTACTGTTGGTACCAGGTGTCTTAGGCCAGATTCTCCAGGAAGTAAAACCGAGCAAGTAGCTTCTGCAGAAATATTTTATTGGGGAGGGGAATCCCAGGAAAGCAGAGACAACGGGAAGGCAGAATAATGGGGTCCCCCACAAATCTCCTGACACTGTGAGTGTGTTCTCTTTCATGGCAAAGGGGGTTCAGGGTGCTCCATGTGGGCGTGAGGTGGGGCATGGTCGGACTGTGCCCACAGGAAGTCAGCCTGAGCCCCCCACGTTGGTCGCCGCAGTGGGGCTCAGTCAGTCTGTGGCCGACGGTCTCAGGGACCGCTGAGGCCACGAGCACCCCAGGTGAAGCATGAGGCTCGTCATCAGAATCAGGAAAAGGAACAGGAAGGTGTTTCCGGCCAGGACCCCAAACCGTGTTAACCTCGGGTCCCAGGAAAGCTCCCACACATGTAAACTTGAGGGAAGAGTGGTCCTAGTTCTCCTTAAGAGCACCTCACTTCCTGAAGAGTCCTTTTCCTCCTCACAGTGGTTCTGTTCTTACAGCCCATCTGTTTTCCGTGAGTGCTGGCTGGTGTGGCGGTGGCAGTGAGGGTGCCAGAGCCATAGATTTAAGACTTTCTGCTGTGTCCTCTTTCTCTCCAGCCTGCCCACCTTGGGCTGGTCATTTCCAGCCCCGGCTGTGTCCCTGGAAACTGAATCATGGTGCTTTTCCTGACGCCGTCTCCACATGCTCCCTCTCGGTCCAGCATACCTGCCTCCAGGTTCAGGATTTCCACCGTTGTGAGCTAGACAATTTGCTCACCTCCCTGACTCTGGCTTCTGGAGGTCTTATACCACCTCCACATCTACCCCCACCCCCTGTGCTTTTCTGCAGATCTTCTCACATCCTGTTGCATGTTCTGGCCTCTGTACGCTTGCTCCTAGTCTCTGGTCATTTGTGGGATTTAAGAAAGTCTTTTTAACTGAACGTTTCACTGCAAGAGGAAACGTAGATACAGGAAACCATGCAAGAAGGGCATAGCTTGATATATGACTCTATGCAAGCACCTGTGGACATATCACACAGGTCCTAAAACAGAACATTGACTGACACTGAAAACCCCTTGATGTGCCTCTTCCCAGTCCCACCCCCTCCGGCCCCCACCTCCATGCACACGCTCTGCTAACTTGCATAGTGACTGCTTCCTTGAATTTCTGTATAATTCTGTCCCCCAGATACGCATCATCCTCAACACGATAGGTTCTGTCCACTTTTATAACTTGATGTCTTTTAAATCGTTTTTCATCTACAATTTCCTACTCCATTCCTTTCTGTTCTTGTCCCTGTTCCTTAGAATTTATCTGATGAGTAACCTGGATTACTGCACCTGTTGGCTTTCCCAAAGTCTGCACGTAGCTGAGTGCTTCATGGTAAAGTTCAGTCTTTTGTTCCATTTTCTCTGTTTCCTGCCACTGAATGTACAGTAGAAACTTCATCAGACCCACGTTTAATGTGCTTGGCAAGACTATTTAGGTGGTATATTTTTTTCCTTAGGAGTCACAATATTACCTGTGTTTCATCGTTTGTTTTTTTTTGTGATATTAGCAGCTGTTAACATTGCTACAACCGTTAATTCATTGGAAGTTGCAAAATGGTAACCTTCTAATTCTGTCATTTTGTTTTCATGTATTAGCTGTAATGAGACATAAAGGGATAGTGTCTTGTCATCTACTCCTTGTTATAGTTCACAGAGGAAAGGCAGGATGAATGCTTGATTATCAGTTGTTAAGATCATGGCCTGATTTCTTATAATTCTCAGAAAGTGATCAAATCATTTAAAAACATTAATTATGAACTCTTGGTTTTAAGCAGATAGGTTTCCACCCTTTGCACTTTTTATCCTTATGGAAGCTCAATTTCCCCATCTGTGGCCAGTGAGCATCTTTGTGTTGGCTTGTGACTCATTCAGACACATCCCAGGTGGACCTTCATGGCTTTCTTCACACTGGCTGCGACAAGATCTTTGAGGTCATCTTATACATTTTGTGTCCCAGGCGAGTAACTGGCTATTTCTCCAAAATTCCTTGGGGGTATTTCAGTGGGAAATGATATTATAAGAACACAATCTTGGTGGTAGTATCTTTTACTGCAATTGGATAATCGTCGTTTCTAGGTCATCACAGTGGATAGAACTGGATTTTTTTTAAAAAAAGATAAATACGGGTCAGCTGAGTGGCACGTTGGTTAAGAGCTGGCTTGGGACGCCAGAGGGCCCCGGTTCGGATCCCACATATGAGGGCCAGTGACACTGCCCTCCAAAAAAAAAAAAGGTCCATTCATTACAGCAGCACCCCAAAGTTCTTGGTTTTGCTGTCTGGTTGTTCTGTCGGTTTTCATGTGGCTATTTGGGAACATTTAGTAATTATGCCATTGCGACAGCTGTTTTTCTTCCAGTTCTGATTGGGACATTAATTACCGGTGACCATGCATGTATTTAATGAACACAGGCAGATAGACTGACCAAATGAGTTCAAACCTCATCCCCGCGCAGGCGTGGCAGTCCTTTGGGAGAACCTATTATACAATAGTAACATTAAGCCCCAGACACAGGTGGTTGTGTGACCCAGGTAAGAACAGCTGGGGCAAACGGTGATCTCAGCTTCTGTGTAAATGAGTAGGAAAGAAGGGGACACAGGTAAGGCACGTAGGGGCCCCCAAGGCACTGACAAACACCACACTTAAAGGAAGGAACAATGATTGACAGCAAGTCTGNGTGGATCGTACCTATATATTTCTTTCTAAGACATGCAGATTGACTTCCCCTTTAGGTATACAAAAAGTGATATGCTTAAACCCATTCTTCAGTATATCCCAGACAACTGACACGGGAACATAGCAGCCACTCCTATGCCTCGAATGAAAAAAGATAAGCTAGATTGGCAGGTGAAATGGCTGTCTTTCAGCTCTTGTCAGCCCCAAATACAGTTTTTATTTTTCTTGGCCGAGGCTTCCATTGTTTGGTGAATATGAGGAGGCTATTTGCTGAGATCTGCTGCATCGCAGACTATTTCCAGACCATTGTTAAGCGGGACTGATAGACACTATTTAATTTGCTCTTTTTAAGCACTAGCTTGCGTGTACATTGATAGGTTGAAAAGGTGTCAATTTCCCATGTGATGAGGGCTGTGGAGTTTATCATCATTTGGCACGTCCACATGAGATGATGCCTTTGGGTTCCCCGAACAGGAGGACGTGCTCTTGTTGCTCGGCTCTGATCGGCTGTTTGTTAGCCAAGATGCTTAAAGGGGTGGAAAGCGTGGACGAATGGGTCTCCAGGTGGTGAGATTTGCAGTCCACACTCACGAAAGCTATTGGGATGCCTCTGACTTTTACTTTTTCTAAGGGATCCGCCGATAGTATTTCATGGATAAAACAAGGCTTTGGACTGGAGATAAACTGATTTACTGCAACTGTTAGCAGCCACAACATATGGCTGAGGGTATACGGGTGGCCCTACAATCTCTCTTAATTAATAGCTGATGGATGGTTGCTTTTT
>NW_017732177.1:476225-500645 GCF_001890085.2 Hipposideros armiger | reverse complement strand
GGAAATAGACCCCCTTTTTCTTTCTAGCAAGCCCAAAACGAGGGAAGTAAGTATCGTGGTGCACAAAACTACTACTGAGAAATGATTCTTTCTCTCATCCCTGATTTAGACCCATTGTTTCGGGAAATTAAATATGCGTGTGTGTGTGTGTGTGTGTGTGTGTGTGTGTGTGTGTGTAGTGGTGTGTGCATATGAGTGGTGTGTGTGTACAGTGTTGTGCTCATGCATATATGTGGTGTATAATATCTGGGCATTGTGTGTGTGGTGTTGTGTTTGTGCGTGTGGTATTACGTGTGTGATGTGTGATGGTGTGTGTGGTGGTGTGCGTGTGGTGCTGTGTATGGTCTTACATGTAGATGTGTGATGGTATGTGTGTGTGGTATTGTGGTATTGCGTGTGACGTGTGGTAGTGATGTGTGGTGTTGTGTGTGTGGTATTACATGTATTATGTGTGGTGGGGATGTGTGTGGTGGTGTGTGTGTGTGGTGTTGTGTTCATGCATTTTGTAGACGCAACTGAGTAACGGACGCAGGGGACATAAAACAATCAATTCCTGGCTCACATGTCAGAGTCGGCCTGTGTTTGGAAAAGCAGAGCAGGGTGCCTCTTTACTGGACCCAGTAACAGTTCAGTAGAGATTTCTTGGGTCTTGGCAAGGAAGACTTTCCCATTTCCGTGACTTTAATTTCTCCTTTGGGACCAATTATAACAGGAGTGCCCTGCGTAAGTCGACAGGACGAAACAGTTGGCCTCTTTCAGGGTCCCCTCCCACAGCTGTTCTGTGACAGGTTACCTGGCCTAGTGGCATGCACCCCTGCCGGTTCCCAGAGCCGCTGTGCTGGAAGGATCGTGGGCTAAGCTCCGTGCCCTGGCCTGAGCATGGATTCCATGTTGTGTTAGCTGGTGCGCACAGCCTTGTAAACCAGTGCCGACCCGGGCAGGATGGAGAAGCAGACACAGCTCTGTGGCCAGAGGAACGTCAGGTAGTTTTGTTGCTTCACCCGCTTGGCCTGAACACCTTGAATGCCGTGTTGCGTTCCAGGGCTGCTCTCTGTGAAGGGAGTGCCTCCTAACTGTCCCAGGACTGTGACCCCTGTCGTCCCTTAGTGGGTTAACCTGTTAACTGGCTCACCTGCCCCCAGTGATTGTGAGAAGCCAGTGACCCATCGGAAAAACAAGTCGGCACCCCGTGCCATAAGGATAAGGGTTGGGGGACATTTTCCCAGTCTGAATTTCACGTCATCAAAAGCCCAGGGTCTGTGTCAGGACGTAGAAGACGCAACCTTGCCTGTAGCACTTGATTGTCCTGAAGAGTGTCCCTGAAGTGTCCGCCGCCACATCACATCCGACAGGGCGGCTGGAATGACACTTCTGAGTCATTCTCTGACTCTTGGAAGCGTTTTTTAGGTGCACTCTGGGGCCAAGTGCATCTCCTCTCACTACTGATAGTTTCGCTGCTTTCATGTAGCGATAGATTCACTTGGTTCTAAATATCATTCTACTGATATTATAATATCATGATGTTATTCGTTAGGAACATAGGATTCCTTAAAATATTCATATGATTGGCGTCGATGCCTCATCATAAATACGATAGGGGTTTTGGCTGAAAACTGTATGCTGATGAGTAATAACTTGAAGGTGTAATCCATGAATAGTTGGCGTTCCCCTAGAAAAGGAGCCTGAGATGAGGATTTCATGCATGTAGATTTTTGGGGAGCTGGTCCTCTCAGAAAACGCTGGAAGGAAAGCACGGCAGAGAAGGGGAGGCATCCACGGGAGGGTATGTCATCGAGCCAGGTCGCAGTGAGGGTGTCTGGAGCTTAATACCCCGTGGGAACTCTAGGAGGCAGCGTTGGACCCGCACCCACCCAGGGAGCAAGGGAGCTGGGGTAGTTATACGCCCACTTGCATCTCATTGGTTGCTGGCCGCTTGGGGGCGGAGCTTAATGCCCCAGCTCCTCAGCCCTGCAATTGCGCGCTCCAGTCACTAGAGGGAGCCCTCAGGAAGCGAGGGGCCTGGCTGTTAGACCCTTAAGGGTCAGGCTCAGGGGGCTGCAGATGGTGGGGACCACCCGTGGGGACCACAACCGGCCACAGTGTGAACTCAGAGTGAAGAAGCATGTGTAGCACAAGTATTGAGTGCTATTGAAGCAGTTAGAAAATCAAGGAATGGTTTACTTTTATGAGGCTGACCACAAGTGGAGGAAGGCGTTTGCAGAAGACAATGACAACAAGTGGCCGTGTTTGGAAACAGCTTGCTACGCAAGGGGGCCTTTACCTTGTGGCTTGAATGAAGCAAAGACTGGCTCTGTGCAGGGAAGAGGCGGAAAAAGCCCAGGCAGGGACAAGAAGCACAGAAGTGTACCGACCTATGTCTTCTTGGGGGGGGGGTCAGCCTTTCCAGGGGGGTGCCCTCCTGTTTCTGTGTGTCCCCTGAGCCAGACACGGAACGCCCTTACATTGCACTGCGTATTCAAGGTTGTTTGTGTCGGGAACGTCCTGGAAGCTGGAGATGGCGGAGGGCAGGTGAGCTTCCTCTCCGTCTTGTTAAGATCGTATCTTTTTCCAGGCAGAAGGTCACACAGGCCTCTGCCCGCTGGGGAAGATTTTGGGTTTGTAGGCTCCATCCTGGGTCTCAACGGGGTCCCAGAACCGAGGAAGCCAGAACGCGGCTTGGCCTTGGGTGAGAAGCAGGCCCGCCCAGGCCGGAGCAGAATTGTGTTCCTGCAGCACATGATGGGATGGGATGAAGGAGAGGAGGGCGGCAGCCCTTGGAGGGAGCTGTCAGGACGTCCCTCCCTTGCATTTCCCACTGTGTCCCCAATGGTGGCTTTCTTTGGATACATATGCATCAGCCATTTTCTCTTAATTTGTACTCACCGTGGTGCATATGGTCACAACACTGTCACCAAGGATTCAGTTAAGGTGGCCCAAATGTGCACGAGGCTGTCGGGTGTGGGACCCGCTTCCATGAGGAGAGGGGGAGGTTGGAGGGGCCATGACGTGGGTACGAGGCAGGACCCCGCTCTGGGGTGGGGCAGGCAATGGGAACTTAGAGCAGTTGGGTGTTCAGTGGTTAGAGCCTAAGCTGGCACCACGGAAGAGGGTGTGTGGGCAGGGCGTACCAGTTTGAGAGACAGGGAAAAGGGGGGCACAAAAGCCACTGCCAGGGACTAATCATTACTGCCTTTTAGGGCCCCTTATTTCTTGGCGAGGCAGGAAATGGCCCCTCTATGCCCTCCTGATGCCACCCTGTGGCCACACACATCAAAAGGACCTGGGATGGTGGCTTAAAGTGTAGGTTCCTGGGTTCCATGACGAGTTACAGAGTGAGGGGGCAGGAACCTACCATCTAACAAGCCCCATAACCAGAAACACAGCCAGAGGTGTGAGGATGGGGTAGGTGGGATTGGGGACAGGTTGTGGGGTTTTGGCTACGTGCCCGGGGTAAGAGACTGGACAGCAGCCTCTGGAGGGAATGGAGGACAAATCCTAGAGGAACGGGACTACAGCCTGGTCTTTAAGATCGTGTCTGAGACCAAAGGGACATGCTAGCACAGCGGGATTCATGATTTAGTTTAACCAGTGAGCAAGGCAGAATCGCAGTTCTAGAAACAGGACGCAGTTTCCAAGCGAGGTGAGCAATACAATCGACCTGCCTTCACTTGTGCTGCTAAATTAGGATGTGTGACATTCCCCACGGATCTGGCGGGAGACGAATGATCACGTCCCCAAGTCAGGGCTGAAGCAGGCAGACAAGGTGTAGGAAGCGGAAATGTGGCGGCAAGTACCCAGGCACCTGTGGCAGCGCTGTGCTGCAGACTCCGAAAAGCTGAGGACTCCAGCTCCAGCCATTGTCTCTCTCTTTAAAATGAAGGGACTCCTAGGGTCTTCCTTTAGTGCTGATGTTATAAGTGAAACGAGGCTGACGTGGGTGCAGGCTTGCAGAATATGAACCTTAACGATTCCCGCGTGCTAGCTTCCTCCGGGGGTGCAGATCCATGGGAATGAGGGAATGAGTATCTAGAGATACTCGTGAATGTCAGCTGTCGGAAGGGCGGGCTGGACAGACCCAACCCGGACTATGCTCTCTGGCGGGATTCAAGAAGTCAGTCCAAATACAGCACAGAAAGCCAGAGGCTCAAACCGAGAGAAGCCTTGTGCATTCAGCTTGTCAGAGCACGGCAGTGGCCCGGGATAAGACAGGTCTGTGACTAAATTGGCCGCTGGATGCAAATGAGCCAATTCCACCTTACGTTCTTTCGGTGGCCCTAGAATTGTGTCTAGTTTCGGATGTCTCCTTTCCATTGGTGCTTACGTAATCACAAGATGTCTCGACAAACGGGGCTAGCCTTTTTTTGTCCTCTCTCCTTCCCCAACACCATCCTTTTTCTTTGCTGTATGAATGTGGCCTTGGAACGTCTGGTCAAAGAAAGGAAAAAAGCCAGCGAGTCCTGTTTTTGTCGGTGGCACCAAACATGCGATATGTGAACCTGTTGGAGTGAGTAACGTTTTCCTTCTTCAGGGGCAGCTTGGGCCGTATGAGGATAAGCAGTTTAGCTGTGATGGATTTGTACTAAAATGAAAACTGCCTCACACACCTGCCAACCTTTGAGAACTCAGAGCTGAGATGTTTCTGGAAAGATGAGAACTGTTGGGGATGTTTGTGACTAATGCAAATACTTGAAGTCTAGTGTTCAGGAATGATTTTCACTACTTAATCCACAAAAATTAAAAGAAAAATACAATCAAACGTTTTCAGCAAGAATACTTTGAAAAGTCTGGTTTAATTTAAATCAAAACACGTAAATAAGCATCGTTCTCTATCTAAATATCAATATAGTTCAGGGGTTTTCCAACGTCAAGTTTATATCGCCAGGATAAACATGGATACACGTGGGAAATGTATCTAAGGGCTGTTCTTAGCATTTAACTGAATGTCATTGACATTTTAGTCTGTTTCTTCCCACCTATTCCCATTTATGTCTTAATCACGTCTTGTGTGATAAGCCATCTAACGACTTCCATTCAAACATCTCTTGATTAATTGCTACCGAGTGACCTAAAGTCGCTGATTATCATCAGCCAGTTTGTCTTCTTTGCAAAAAAGAGAGAAAATACTCCTAACGCTTTGGAAGGCTATTTCAAATTTGACCCAAGTCTACAAGGCAGCCAAGTCACACAGAGCTTCTCAGGTGGTTCAAATACAGTAGCATTAATTTGCACTTTTAGAATTGTCAGTTAAATTTCTTAAAAATTGAGAGTTCAAAGCTGACTATATGACATAGACACTTTGATTTAATTTTAATGAATGCCTACAGCTAATTTGCATTTTTTCATACTCCTACCCTTGCTTGCTGAGTTGTGTCAGCCAATTGACAACACACTCATCATTTTGACCAAAAAATTTTCAAGTATTAAATGGAAATTTTCCCTTTGCTCCCGTCAAGAGAAACATTTTTGAGCTCCTGCTGATGCCCAGAGCTAAACTAGGTGAGATATTTTTCTCATCTGACCACGAATATTTTAAAATAAATGATCAGAGGGCACTTTACACGCCATCCCCTGTTTCCTGGAGCCCTGAGATTACGTAGGTTGAATTGTGGTCAGGAGAAAAATCACCTGATGATTCATTTCATCCCCTCATCTCCCCCCCACCCCATTTTCATTTCTGAGCCACGAGGCTGAACGCATCAATTCATCTTCCAGAAATTGACATTACATCTTGGAAAGGAGCCTTCATAAAAGCTGGTGTTTGTGAAATTACTGCTTCGTCTCCTTTGCAGACTCCTTTTTCTTCCGGCCCTTTACACTGTGCTTCAGGGGTGCTGGGCGCAGTTGGGGGGAGACCATCAGGGCCAAGGGTGCCCTGTGCAGCCCAGGATGCTGTGCCTCTCCGCTCCTGTTCACCGAAGCGGCCCTTTTCCCCATGTGCTGTGAGTGTTGGCGAGAGCTGGGTGTGTGATGGATTGGAGAGGGTTCCATTGTTGTTTAGACAAATGGCAAGCGTGTATTGTACAGCCAGCAGATAAAAATGGTAATAGCCAGACAAAAAAGAGGAACATAGCCTATTCAGGGGAAATCATTTTTAAAAGCTTGCAATACTATAAATAAATGTCTTTCTGTTTTTCCCCTCGCCTTTTTTTATATCTCAGCAATAAGGTTTGGCTTTTAGCAGGGCGTCGCGGGGACTCGGTGTAATGACATGAAAATGATACCTTACATTTGTACAATGGGCTGAGATTTCTAGAGCTGAGAGATGGAGAGGAGATATCCCCCGTCAGGCCTGCGCCCAGCACCTCTGCCCCTTGGCCTCAGGCCTCTTAGCCTCATGGGAACTTGCCTTCCTCAGTCACACATGAGCTGGGCGTTGTTTGCTTTTCTGCCTCCTGTTTTCTGAGAGCTTCATTAGAACCTGTGGATGAGTGGGTGCAAAATTACACAAGAAATGCTTTAAGGGCGACTAGATGGCTCAGTTGGTTAGAGCGTGCACTCTGAGCAACAGGGTTGCCGGTTTGATTCCCATATGGGCCAGTGAGCTGCACCCTCCACAACTAGATTGAAGACAACGACTTGACTTGGAGCTGATGGGTTCTGGAAAAACACACTGTTCTCCAATAAAGTTAAAAAAAAAAGGAATGCTTTAAAGGATGGTGTCTTTCCAGACAGTGGAAATACCCCAAAAACATGCTTTGTGTGAGGCAAAAGAATATGTCGGATCTCCACAAAGGAATTTAAAACTATGATAGCAAACTCTGAACAGTAAAATTTGGGACTGGCTCTGTGTTTCTATTTGTGCCGCACTTCCAAATGAGATGAAATTCGGAGCCTCGATTTTCACACTCATTTTAGGGCTTCCCATTTCTCCCCATAATCATTGCATTGAGAATTTCAGTTAGTCACATTTTCTTTTTTAAAAAATGAAAAAAAAATGATAATTTTTTTTTGGCCATGTATAACACAAATGTCTACTACTCCTTGGTGTGAATTATCCTTTTAAAAAACAAAACAGTCTGTATATCTTTTGACATGGAAAGGGCCATAGAAATCATTGACTTCAACACTGCTCTTTTGAAATTTTATTTTTAAATTCACACACAGTAAAATCTACTCTTTGTGGTACACAGTTCTCTGGGTTTTGACAAATGTGTAGAGCTGTATATGAATCACCACCACCATGAGACAGAGCAGTCCCAGTGCACCCCAAATTCCCTCATGCTTCCTCTTTCAGTCACCCTCCCCCTGTCCAAACTGACAACCACTGCTGTCTTCTCCATTCCTCCTTTTTGCCTTTTCCAGAATGTCATATAAAGGGAACCATGCAGCATGGAGCTTTCTGAGATTGGCTGCTTTCACTCAACGTTGTGCCTTTGAGATCCAGCCAGGTCACTGGTGTGCCAGCAGTTTGTTCCTTGTTTATGGCTGCGTAGTATTCCATCGTAGGGGTCCACAGTAGTTGAAGGACAGTTGGGTTATTTCTGTAGCTTTTTGTTGATTATGAATAAAAAAAAACCCCACTGCTATAACTATTTATGTACTGCTTTTGTGTCAGTGTAAGTTTTTATTTCTCCCCGGTGAACACCCAGGAGTGGTGAACACCTGAATTTATATGATCAGTACATGTTTAACTTTACAGGAAACTGCCGGACTGTTGTCTAAAGCGTCCGTGATCTTTTGCATTTTGTACACCAGCAATGCATGAGAATTCTTTCCACTGCTGGGCGTTGTGACTTTTAAAATGTTTCAGCCATTCTAAGGGGGCGTAGTGGTGTCTCACTGTGGTTTTAATTTGCATTTTCCAGGCGTCTTAAGATGACGAGCATCTTTTCAGGTGCTTACTTGTTTTACAGTCTTGTTGAGTCTTGAGAGCTACTCACACTTTCTGGATCCAAGTCCTTTGTCAATTATGGGGTTCACAAATATTTTGTCCCATCTCAATTGCTTGCCTTCTCGTCTTTCTTTCTTTTTTTTTTTTTTAAAGATTTTTATTGGGGAATTGGGGAAGGGGAACATTGTGTTTCTCCAGGATCCATCAGCTCCAAGTCAAGTTGTCCTTCAATCTTAGTTGTGGTGGGTGCAGCTCAGCTCCAAGTCCAGTCACCGCTTTCAATCTAGTTGTGGGGGGAGTGGGGGTGGGGGTGGAGAGGTGGTGTGTAGCCCACCATCTCATGTGGGAGTCGAACCGGCAACCTTGCTGCTAAGAGCATGTGCTCTCACCAGGTCAGCGGCAGCTCAGCTCGGGTGCAGCTCACTGGCCCATGTGGGAATCGAACCGGTGACCTTGTTGCTCAGAGCTCGCGCTCTTAAGCTAACTCTTAACCAACTGAGCCATTCGGCTGTCCTGCCTTCTCACCTCTTAATGGCAGCACCCCCATCTTAAATAAGAAGAGGCTAACACATCTGCTGCATCCGTTGGCTCTGCCATAAACTGTGTGTGACACTGCCTAAGCCATTTAATTAATCTGTGCTTCTGTTTCCCATCCTGTAGGATAAGACGTGAGTGAGGGATGAGACGATTTCTCAGATGTTGTACTCCGTGATTCCAAGACTGGGCCAAGGTCACACAGTTAATTAGTAGCAGAGGTGGGCTGAAACTTGACAGCTTTCCACTCTGCTGCCTTTGCACTAGAATTCCTTTCACTATTTTTTTTTAAAGATTTTATTGGGGAAGGGGGACAGACAAGTTGTTATCCTTTAGTCTTAGTTGTGGAGGGCGCAGCTAGCTTAGCTCCAAGTCCAGTCGCCATCCAGCTGCCCGTCGGCAGCTCAGGGCAGCTCAGCTCAAGGTGCCGTGTTCAATCTTAGTTGCGGTGGGCGTAGCGACCATCCCATGCAGGAATCGAACCGGCAATCTTGTTGTTAGGAGCACATGCTCTCACCAGCTGAGCCATCCTGCCACCTGTTTTCAGCTCAGTGGCAGCTCAGCTCAGGCACAGCTCACTGGCCCATGTGGGAATCGAACCGGTGACCTTGTTGCTCAGAGCTCGCGCTCTTAAGCTAACTCTTAACCAACTGAGCAATTCGGCTGTCCTGCCTTCTCACCTCTTAATGGCAGCACCCCCATCTTAAATAAGAAGAGGCTAACACATCTACAGCATCCGTTGGCTCTGCCATAAACTGTGTGTAACACTGCCTAAGCCATTTAATTCATCTGTGCTTCTGTAGACGTGAGTGAGGGATGAGACGATTTCTCAGATGTTGTACTCCGTGATTCCAAGATGCTTACTGGGCCGAGTTCACACAGTTAATTAGTAGCAGAGGTGGACTGGAACTTGACAGCTTCCTACTCTGCTGCCTTTGCACTAGAATTCCTTTCACTTTTTTTTTAAAGATTTTATTGGGGTATTGGGGAAGGGGAACAGTGTTAGGGAATTGGGGAAGGGGGACAGACAAGTTGTTGTCCTTTAGTCTTAGTTGTGGAGGGCGCAGCTAGCTTAGCTCCAAGTCCAGTCGCCATCCAGCTGCCCGTCGGCAGCTCAGGGCAGCTCAGTTCAAGGTGCCGTGTTCAGTCTTAGTTGCGGTGGGCGTAGCGACCATCCCATGCAGGAATCGAGCTGGCAACCTTGTTGTTAGGAGCACATGCTCTCACCAGCTGAGCCATCCTGCCACCTGTTTTCAGCTCAGTGGCAGCTCAGCTCAGGCACAGCTCACTGGCCCATGTGGGAATCGAACCGGCGACCCTGTTGCTCAGAGCTCGCGCTCTTAACCAACTGAGGCACTTGGCGGGACCCAAGTCTAATTTTTTATTATTAGGTAGTACATTTACGTGATTAAAAATTCAGAAAGTACAAAAGGGTATACTGTGAAAAAAATCTCCCCGTCACTGTGAATAAGCAGTGCATTTTATTATTTCTTGTGTTCCTTTCTGGAGTTTTAAAAAAAATGTACAGTCACATTTTTATGTATTGTTATGCATATGTGTGTGTTTTCTTTCTCTCCTTTTAAACATGAGTTATACACTCTACAGCTTTCTTTTTTCATTTATGATAGAAATGCAAATTAAAACCACACGAAGGTACATTTTTTTCCCAATTATATTTGAGGTTGAGGATATTTTCGTGGGACCAAAAACCATTTGTCTTTTCTATGAATTCACTGTTTATATCATTTTTCTGTTTGCTTTCTTTTTCTTATTGAGTTGCCGACATTAGATCTATGAGCTACTTATTTATTAGAGAAATTAACAGTGATTTATTACTCCCCAACCCCCACCCCCCAGTTTGTCATCTGTGTCTTAGGTTTGCTTATTGTAGTTTTGTCCTAAGAATTCTGACATTTTTGTGGTCGAATTCATCAGTATTTTTATTACTTCTGCATTTGGTCATAGTTGGAAAGGCATTCTCCCTTTTAGTGTTAAAAGAAGAATTATCTTATGGTTTCTTTAGTTTATTAGTTCCTTCTGCATTTTATATGTGTTTAAATGTTTGATCTATTGGGAAGTTATCCTGGCCTAAGGTGTCAGGCATAGATCCAAATATATTATTGCAAACAGGAAGGCACCTGTTTGTCTCAGTGCTGTTTATTAAGTGACCCATCTTTTCCCTTCTGATTTGACTTGCTACCTATAACATATACTAAATTTCTATAGATTTTGTTACTGTGTTAAGAACACTTAACCTAAGATCCATCCTCTTAATAAATTTTTAAGTGCATAATACAGTACTGCTAACTTCAGGCACAAGTCTGAGCAGATCTCTTGAACTTACTCATCTCGTATAACTCACATTTTATACCCATTGAACAGCACTAAATTTCCATATTTTAGGGGCTCTGTTTCTAAATAGAAAATTTCTCCTCTGTCACATTGATCTTTTCTTCAATCTATGTGAACCTTATTATTTAACATAAATAAGTTATAGTATGGGACAGGGTGAGCCTTCCTTCATCACTATGTTAGTTTCTTCAGACTTTTTTTTCAACATTTTATTAAAAATTTTTTTAGGGGCAGCTGGTTAGCTCAGGTGGTTAGAGCTCATGACACCAAGGTTGCCAGTTCGATCCCCACATGGGCCAAGGAGCTGCGCCCTCCACAACTAGATTGAAGACAACTACTTGACTTGGAGCTGATGGGTCCTGGAAAAAATTTTAAAACGTATTGAAATATTGAAATAATTTTACAGCAAGCACCCATTTACCCAACGTGTAGATTCCACCATTAATATTTTAGTAACCTTGCTTTACCATATATCTATCCTCTACACACGAATCCCTCTTGTTTTTTGGATTCATCTCAAAGTAAATTGGAGACATCAGTACACTTCCCCTTAAATATTGTAGCATGCATTATCATGAACTAGAGTTTAGTTTTTGTTTATAGTGATTTTTACATTTGGATCTAAAATTTACATGCGGTGGAATGCACAGATCTTAGGTACATATCCACTGGGTTTTGACAAATGCATGTGCTTGCGTGACCCAAACTTGGATCAAGAAACAAAACAGCCCCATCACCCCAGAAATTTCCGTCATGCCTGTTCCCTGCCCCTCTGCACGCCCACACCTGCACCCAGAGTCCACTGCCCTTCTGACTTCATAGCAGAAGCGTTTATTCTGTGGTGGAAGGCTTTTTTCATCACCACAGTGTGTTTGGAGCCTTCATCATGTGGTCGCTTGCATCTGTCGTTTGTTTCTTTTTATAGCTGAGCGGTATTCCACTGTATGAATATAACACGCTTAGCTTATTTATTCCGTTTATCAGCACCTGGGCCATTTGCAGTTTTGGCCTGTTGTGACTAACGCTGCGATGAACATTCTTGCACAGCTCATTGTGTGGACCATATGTTTTCGTTTCTTTTTTTCCTGGGGTGGCGTAAATACACTCGTGTAAGTGACATACCTGGGTCATAGGGTAGGTTTTTTGCTTTGTAAGACACCCCAGTCCTTTCTCCAAGGTGGTTGTACCATTTTCACTCCCACCAACGTGTGTGAGAGTTCCAGTTGCTCTCGCTCCTCAGCATTATTTGAAAGTCTTTTTAACTGTTGTCATGCTGGTTGGGTCCCTGGTGGAACCACACTGTGGTTTTATCTGGCGTTTCGCTGAGGACTCATGAGGCTGAACATTTTTTCACGTGCTTATTGTTCATTTGCATATCTTTTCTTTAGGGCGTGTCTGTTAACAACCTTTGCCTATTTTTGTGGAGTTGTTTTCATTCTATAGGTGAGTTACTTTAGATTTTGATTGCCTATCCTTACTGACCTAGGGTTCCTATGAAATTTCGTGTGAGCATACCCGCTGCCTAAAACAAAGCCCCTGCGTTCTATTCTGGATAGATTTAGAGACAATCACATTATGAAGTTGATTCTTCATACTCAACGCGTCGGAATGCCTTTCACGGGTTAAATGTTCTTCTCCTCTCTGCAAGAAGAGCTAAAAAATAGTCTTCCTAAAGTTCTTACGTATTTCGTAGGTTTACGTTGAGACATTTCATATTTATTATTGTTTTTTTTCAAATGGTGCCTTGTCTTCAATTATACCTTCTGATTTGTATTGTTTCCATGTAAGAAAGCTACGGATTCCTGCATGTTTGTATATAGGCTTTATGTTTTGTTTCTGGGTGTTTTCTGTGGGAAAGAGGCAGGACTCATGTACCAGGATGTCCGCTGTGTACATTTATTTATCCTTGTCTTCTCAGCCATTGACAAAGGCCGATTTTTAAAAAAACATGTCTTGGGTGATTCCAATGTCTCTTTCTCCCAGTGCCATAGAGAGAGCACCACGCCTGCAAATATAACTTCTCCATGTGATTCTTATTTTTTAATCCTCCTTTTTCTGCTTCTGGAAGCTCATGGGACGTAGCTCACGGACATGCCAGCTGGCTCACTGGCTTCTGGAGAACAAATGATCCACGTTTTGTGCCTCTGCTCGGCCTCGTGTCTTCGAGACGCATGTTTTTGCTGGTTCTCTGGCAAATCTCAGTATTTGCATGATCCCTGTGGTTTTTTTTGGCTTTTATGTTTTCCTCAACACACCCTTTATCAGTCTCTGATGACAGTGGTGGTTCTTTCAATACTTTGAGGTCTGGAGTTTAGCTTTCTTCTTGTTTTACCCAAAATGAATTTTTAAAAAGAACTCTTCTTCCCTTTTGTGCGTTTACATTTCCATGAAGAAAATGGTAGAAATTACTGAATTTCAATGTTCTAGGAAAACTTGGTTTCTACTCTGAACATATTGGACTGTCAGGGAGAAATTAACAATATTTAGAAAAAGTGATTTTGTTTGATTACCCCTAGTTTTTAATTAGTCATTCTTGTTTTTCCAAGAAAGATCAATTTCCTGCAACATCCTAATTAGATTGACTTACTTGTTGGCCTTGATGTCTTTGGAGATTAGGGAACATGATGTTTTGTCAAAAAATATTTAAATGCCATTACCAATTACCATTTTGGAGCTTAATACATCTTAGGCATCCTGTTATTCTCATTGCTGGCACACTTAACTTTAAAATGCTGAGTGTACTTTTGCTTGGTGTGTTGTTGGCAATCAATACTGACCAATAGGGCCGGCCGAGTGGCGCATTGTTTAAGTGCTGGCTTGGGACGCTAGCGCTGAGCAGCAGGGCCCCGGTTCGGATCCCACATGAGGGCCAACGACACTGTACCCTCTACAGCTAAGATGGTGAACAACAGCTCGACCTGGAGCTGGGCTGCCATGAGTCGCTGGCCATGGCATAGGCTGCAGTGAATCTGCAGTGGGCTGCTGTGAGCTACTGTGAGCAGCTGGCAGCCGGTGTGAGCGGCCGGCACTCGGTGTGAGCTGCCAAGAGCCACTGTGAGCAGCCGTCCAATGGCCAGCGACCGGGAAGAGCACAATAATAATACCAACATGGGCCAGTGAAGCGACGTCCTCCGCAACTAGACTGAAGAACAAAAGGACAGCAACTTGTCTGTTCCCCGCCTCCAATTCCCCAATAAAATCTTAAAAAAAAAAAGACAGATAAAAAGTGTGTTAGAGAGGATGTGGAGAAAAGGGAACCCTCTTGCATGGCTGGTGGGAAGGTAGATTGGTATCGCCACTATGGAAAACAGTATGGGGGTTCTTCAAAAAATTAAAACTACAAGTACCATATGATCCAACCATCTCACTGCTGGGTATTTATATGAAGGAAACAAAATCACTGTCTCCTAAAGGTATCTGAAATGTTCATTGGAACATCATTCACAATAGATAAGACATAGAAATAGCCTAAGTGTCCATCGACAGAAGAATGCATAAAGAAGACGTGATATAAATATAAAATATTATATATAATATCATATATAAGTGTTACATATATAATGTATATATACATGCATAGATAAAATTTTATATATAACATTATATATAATATCATGTATAATGTTTTATATACATATATATATGTGTGTGTGTGTGTATATATACATATATATATATATATATATATGTATATAATGGAATATTATTCAGCCTTGAGGAAAAAGGAAACCCTGCCCTTTGCAACAACATGAATGGACCTAGAGGGCATTATGCTAAGTGAAATAAGTCAGACAGAGAAAGACAAATATCATGTGATCTCACTCATGTGTGGGATCTAAAAGAAAAGTCCTGTACAACCACAGGCAACATGGTTACATATTAGCTCACCTCCCATATTTATAGCTCTGTTCTCAGAGCCCTCGTCCCGGATTTAATAGCCCGCAGTGTGTCGTCCAGAGTCAAGGCGTCCGTAACACCCACTGGTGGGTCGGTGCCCATCCCCTCAGAATCAGAGTCCCCTGTCTTCTCTGCTCCTGCCGTCCCCTTGGTGCCTTGTCCTCCAGGCATGCTGCCACCCCGTTGGCACTTCATCATGCACGTTTGGGGCTGACTCCACGCCCTCCTGTCACCTCTTCTCTCTCCAGCCCATCTCATGCATACGCCTAAAATGTCGTTCTCCTTAGCCTTCTCTCTCTCTCTCTCTAGTATCCCCAGGCTCCCCATTGCCTGTCGGATAGAGTTCCAAATTCTCTTCCTGGTGGTTAAGCAGAGAAGTGGCTCTTACTGCTGAAGCCTTCCCCACATGAATGCAAAGCCTTAACCAGCCAGCTGTGGCTACTGTCCCCGTCACAAGCCTCATCGTGACTTCAGCTCCGAGGCTCAGCACGCTCTGCCCCCCCCTTTCCTGGCGTGTCCTCCACAGCACACCCCTTTGTTGCTCTGAATTCTAGCTTCGTTTTCCTGCCCAAGCGCCACCTCTCCGTGATGCCAGTTTTCAGTCTGAACACTCACCGGGAATAGCACCGTTCGTTGTCATGACCTGTTGGTGAATGCTTCCATCTGTTTGTCTGTCGTTTTTCTGACCGAGTCCTTAAGAAAAGACCTGTGGCATTTGCTCCCCAGTGCTGTTCGTAGGGTGCTACGTAGAGAGGGGTTTCGAGTCCGATGAACGAGCGGTTTAACAGATTTGTTGAGTTGTTCTGCTCCGCTCCGGGCAATTTTTAAAAATGAGCTGGATACTGTACCTGGCTCTCCAAAATATTGGCCTACTGGTGAAAGCCCGGTTTGCTTTCCTTCTATCGTTTTAATCTGTTGACCTGCGGGACATTTTGCTAATGTATTCATTCTTAACTGTTTGGGCATAAAGGAAAATACAGTTGTGTGACTCTGGTTTTCGTTTTTTAAATGTCAGCCCAGTTTTTGTAAATCCATATAAACAGGGAAAGTTCACCTTGCAGTTCATGTGTCTCTGATTAAATAACTTGGCACTTATAGTCAGTCGCCTTATGTAGACATAGTGACTGGTGCTTTCCAAATTTAAATTTACTTTGAGACAACCACTTACTGAAATGGGTTTCATGGGTGGAAACAGCGTGTCATCAGGAAACAGAAGGAACTCTTAGCCCAGTGCTGACCAAAAAGAAATACTATGTGAGCCACACATGTAATTTTACATTTTCTAGTAGACATATTAGAAAAAGTAAAAAAGAAAGAGATTACCGTATTTTCCGGCGTATAAGACGATTTTTTGGCCTTGAAAAATATGCCTCCAAGTGGGGGGTCGTCTTATATGCCAGGTACACTTCAGATAGACTGCCCATATAACAAACTCTGTATTTTGAGTGGAAATGTTAGGGGGTCGTCTTATATGCCCAGTCGTCTTATACGCCGGCAAATACGGTAAATTAATTTTAATAGTGTGTGTTTTTTTTAAAGATTTTTTTTTATTGGGGAATTGGGGGAGGGAATAGCATTGGGGAATCGGGGAGGGGAACAGACAAGTTGCTGTCCTTTTGTTCTTCAGTCTAGTTGTGGAGGACGTCGCTTCACTGGCCCATGTTGGTATTGTGATCATTGCGCTCTTCCCGGCTGAGGAAGATTGGTCACCGGCCATTGGACAGCTGCTTATGGTGGCTCACAGCAACTCATGCCGGCTGCCGGCCACTCACGGTAACTCACGGCAGCCCACTGTAGCCCCACTGCAGCCTACACTGTTGCCGGCAACTCACGGCAGCCCAGCTCCAGGTCGAGCTGTTGTTCACCATCTTAGCTGTAGAGGGCACAGCATCTCTGGCCCTCATGTGGGATCCGAACCCAGGCCCTGCTGCTCTGAGCTTGTGCTCCCAAGCCAACTCTTAACCCACACGCCACTTGGCAGGCCCTTAATAGTGTATTTTATTTAGTCCAATATACCAACAATATTATCATTCCAATGTCTAGTCATTATAAAAATGTTAAGACATTCTACATTCTTTCTTTCATGCCAAGTATTTAAAGTCTAGAGTGTCATTTTCACTTACAGTGCATCTCTGATTAGACCTTCCACATTTCAAAGACTCATGGTCATGGGCAGCACCGTTCTAGAAATGACATCTATTAATTTTCCATAAGGCAGGGTTTCTCGGTGTCAGCACTGCTGCCATTATGGGCTGGATGCTCTTTGTTGTGTGTGGAGGGGGGGCTGTCCTGTGCACGGCAGGGTGTTTGGCACAATCTCTGACCTCTACTCACTAGATGCCAGTAGCACAGCCCTTCCAGGAGACAACCACCAAAAACATGTCTAGACATTGCCACCGGAGAACCACAGCTACAAGAAATAGTCACAGATGTCATGATAAGTTTTCTTTAGTTGCATGTGTTAAATCATTGATAACTTCTCCCAGTCTCTTGCAGAGGGTTTTGTAAAGAGCTAAGTGAGTATGTGGATACGTTGCAGTAGACATTCCATTCTGTTAATTCGTTTGTGGCTCTGTGCTCTGAAGAAGCCATTTGGTAGCGATGAATTAGGTATTGATTAGAAGCCACAGTGGATTGTTGAGATGCTCTTACCAGCCCCTTTCAGAGTGTTCTGGGCCATCATATTGGGAGTCGAAGTAAATCCTTGAGAGGATTTGCTGCAGGATGCTTTCTCTGGGAACCGCTGTCCTCGTGGGCTTAATGTTCATTGAATTTAATGTACTTCATTGGGGAAATAGATGCATTTTAGTGGCGAGAAGGATCATTGGTTCAGTTTTGGTGAATGGATTTATGACAAAGTGCTTATTTTCAGCAATGATGCTAAATAGATAAGTCGTTCAAATGTAGTCTAGAGGCCTGTGAATTTGTAGAAGCTCATGTTTTTACAAAGAACTCTGCAAGACAGATGCGAACTGTATTTATATGAGCAGGCAGTCATTGGTTTGCTACAAGCCGTTATTTGTTTAGAATGACTATTCGGTCATTGGGGACATTTTGTTCTAGAAGTTTTGTTAGGAATGAGCTAGAGAAGGAGGAAAGTTGTAGCTTGAATAAAAGTGACAGTTCCGATTTGGAATGGTCAGTCTCCCCATGTAATGAGGATATTTTTAAATTTCAAAAATTTATCCTGAGCTGCAGAGGGTTCAAACCACAATTTCTAGCTTATTTTTGGTTCAAATGGTTTGGTTTTCATGCTATGAAAATTCCAGTGAACAGCAGATTAGCCTCAGATGAATGGGGCAGGTTGCTCAGATTAAGTCAGAGCCCATGTATGTGATTTGAAGTTGTAGCTGTCTATAAGCAGAGCTCAAGATTACTTTTATTTTTTTACAACTATTATATAAGAAAAATGTGGGGAAAGAAAATGTCGGTATATACAATATATTTGTGGAGTGTGGTTACTGTTCATGTTTCACAAAGGATGAGTGACCGTATCCAAATTATTCATCCAGTCAACATTTATTGAGCGTTTACTGTATGCTAGATACTCCTCTAGGAACTGAGGGCGCAAAAATGAGTAAGAAGCATGGAGTGTGTCCTCCCGCAGATTATCATGTGAGAAGAGAGAGAAACAAACAATTTTCAAACATTCAATAGGTACCATGGGAGAAGCAGAGAGGTCACGGGGACATATTGGAGGATCTGGGGTAGGCAACTTTCTAGGATCTAGAGCTACTTCTAGCATATAATAGTTTGGAAGAATAGGCAGGAATTTGCTTGGCAAGTGATAAGTGATAGAGATGTGTTTATGGCATAAGAGATGAGAAAAGTTGGGAGATTGGTTCAGGCACAGGGACAGCATGTGTAAAGACCCAGAGGTTAGACAGAATACGATATTTTGGGAAAAATCAAACTTTAGCTCATAGTTCAAGTGGAGAAAAAACTGAGGGCCAGTTTGTATGTTGTGAGGGTGTCACAGGCTAGATTGTTTTCCAGATATATTCCCTCCCTCCCTTTGCTTTCACTGGGGGAACACGCTTGGCTGTGCCTTTGGTGTTGGGCCTGGCCATGTGGCTTGCTTTGGCCAATGGAATGATAGCAGACATGATGTAATAACGAGGCTTGAAAGAATGAGCTCATGCTACCTGACTCCCAGACCTGTGAACGTGCCCCACCGAAATCAGTAGAGCTGCTTGCCTGAGCCCAACCTAGATCAGCCAACCCCCAGCCCTCCCCAAGACTTGTGAGCTAAGACATGCTTCTTATTGTATAATATCGCCGCTGGAATTCTGTGTTTGCTGGTTATACAGCAGAAGCTAACTGATACACTGACATATTGGAACACTGATCTATTATTCAGCCAATTACTTGATTCTTTGTCTTCCATTCACATATTAAATTTTATACCATACAGATAGCATGTTTAATATCATCTGTATATTGCCCCGATTGATTGTATAATAGAGGGAATAGTGACTTGACCAAAGGGGTAAATGAGTATGGTAATGAAGTATAATAAGGTTATAATTTGAGTGACCACAAATAATACCCTTAGGATGTAAAATAAGACGTTTATTCATTTCTTCCTTCAACAAGATTTGTTGGTAAAAAGGTAGAATGTATCCAACACTGTTAGAATTAGGAAGACAGCAGTGGGAAAGACATTATCCTGTTCTCATGGAGATTAAAGCAGAGGATGCAGAGATTTGCAGTGAGAATTTTGTAGGATAAAAGGGTTTTAATAATTTTAATTTTGGTAGGGATTAAATTCTCCAAATAAAAACTCAGTGGGTTGGAGTCCCCTCTCTGGCCCTCTGTCTACTGCCCTACTATGTGTTCCCACCACCACGTTTGTTAGCAATGACCAGTTGTTCTTACTCCTTCACAGGTTGGGAGCAGTAAAAATATGAAGGGAGAGGTTTCAGGTGCCCCAAATTATATTCTCATGTCTCTAAGTATCCTGAGACTCTGGGAGCAATTTCCAGTGAGGGCTGTGAAAATTACTTTCTGGGAGACATGTAGGCAATGGGTATGAAAAGAATCTTGGGGGAAAGTTTTAAGTTAAGTCCTGCATAGGAGTTGGGGAGCAGAGCCAAATGACTCCACGGTCCCAAGATTCTCTCGTTGGCCTTTGTAAAATGACTATCCATGGACAGGATTTTGCTTTCCGTTTTTAGTTCAGCAGACTCTAAATTTGAGGCCGTTAATGCATTGTTTAAGGTATATGGCAGCTAGTCTGCTTTCAGAAATAAGCAAAAATGATGGATTTCTAAAAATACCCTCCAAGCCCGGTTGCTTTTGGCATGTCGGACATGAGCAGGCTGTGCTCTGGAAAGCTGAGCGAACTGGATATTTTTGTACGCCTGTTCTCCATCATCGTCATCATCACACCGACAACCGCCTGTGTCAGTCTGTGTATGCTTCCCCGTTTCGTTCAAGGGAAATGAAAGTAAACGGGCAGAACAGACTTGTTCCAAGCAAGTAGAAGAGAGATGCGATGGAGGCGTAGCTCTCCAAGGAGGAGTCATGATGTTTACGTCCCTCTTTTATTTATGAAGTCAACAGGTACCTGTATGCACAATATCGGCAGAAGGAAACATTAAGAAACCCACTTAAAAGACAGTTATTAGTTGTCACCACCATCAGAGGACAGAATGCCATGTTGCTGTTGATGGGATGCCCTGAGAGGGACACAGCTTCCCTTCTGGGCATGTCTTCCTCATGCATCTAATCATGAGGAACCGTATGCCAGCCCAATGGTGAGAGCATTCTACAAAACAATTGGCCCGTCCCAGTGTCATTCAAGACAAAGAAAATGGACATGACAACTAAGGAATACTATCAGAATACTAATAGAATACTATCGGGAAAATTGGTGAAATATGAGTATGACAACAGTAATACATGAGTAATAAATTTCTGCAACAATCATCATGTCGTTCTTAGAAAACAGACTCTGAAGTGTTTAGGTGTCACTAATTCACTGTCGGATGGCTCAGAAAACACACAGATAATAAGCTGGTGGGTTTGCTGAGGGCACCTGGGAATACTTTGTACATGTCTTGTGATTCTTCTATAAAGTTTAGTCTTTCAGAATAAAAAGTTAAGAATTCTGTGCCAAAAATTCTTAATGTTTCAAAAGCCTATGATAGCATAAAGTACTAAGAAATCACTTAACCCATCCCCCGCCCCCACCACAGTCTGATGTGTAACCAGGATGAACTTTAATTCTGTTGGCACGAATTCATGGGTAAAAATGACCTTACGAAAAGAAGAACTTTCTTAACCTAATATTACTTAACCATGGCTAATTGCTCGAAGGAACCCATGTTTAAGAAATACTTCGTTTGGATTTATCCAACGACAATAGCAACTTCAAATTTTAAAAAATCAAGCAATTAAAATAACTAATGGCTGATATTAATTTTTTTTTTAAAGATTTTTTTTATTGGGGAATTGGGGGGATGGGAACAGTGCTGGGGAATTGGGGGAAGGGGAACAGACAAGTTGCTGTCGTTTTTTGTTCTTCAGTCTAGTTGTGGAGGACGCTGCCTCACTGGCCCAAGTTGGCACCATCATTGCGCTCTTCTCTGGCGAGGCAGATCAGTCGCCGGCTTCTGGACGGCCGCTCACAGCGGCTGCTGGCCGCTCACGCTGGCTGCTGGCCACACACGGTAGCCCATGGCAACCCACTGCCACAGGGACTGCAGCCCACGCCGTCGCCGGCGACTCATGGCAGCCCAGCTCCAGGTTGAGCCGTTGTTCAGCATCTTAGCTGTGGAGGGCGGTGTCACTGGCCCTCATATGTGGGATCCGAACCGGGGCCCTCCGGCATCCCAAGCGAGTTCTCAACCATTGCGCCACTCGGCCGGCCCGGCTGATATTAATTTTTAAAAATATCAAGTGCATGTTCAATGAAAGGGAATGAGATCAGTGGTGGGTTTGGTAGATGTCTGCATAGCTGGAACTCCTACTATGGCAGGAGGTCTTAGTTAGTGACATCCCCACCCCTCTTCCTGTCTACACCTGACCTGGCTGCTACTAGATTGTTCTTTTCTTTGTTGAAATGACTGCATTAAAAAAAAAAGTTGTTGAGTCAATTAACAGCCAATTTAGTAATCTCCAAGTTAGTAAATATAGCTGAATTTTCTGTGTGTTTTGTCATGACTGCAGGCATTTTTCCTTGGGGGAAAATGCCTTTATAGGTAAAAGAGAACCCTAAGATCTTTAAAACATCCATACATTTCTTCTCTGTCCTCATTCTTTTGACATGTTATCTGACCACCCTGGGAAGGAAAATGCGCAATACAAATGGGTAATTGTAATATGGCTGCAGGGATAGAAAAAGACAGTCCGAGGAATACAATCAATAATGTTGTAAGTATTTCTTAGGGGGCCAGATGGACCCATGTCCTTTTGGGGAGTCCACTTCATAGTTGATGTAGAGGCCTGACCACCGCATTATATTTCTGAAACTGATGTTGAATAATACTGTATGTCAACTATAATTATATATACATATAATCTCGGGACATGGAGTAGAGTGCGGGAACGGATTCAATGGAATTGTAATAGATAAGCATGATATCGGAGGTGGGAGGGCAATAGATGGGGGGAGGGGGGTTGTTACTTTGTGAGGGTGAAAAGGGTAACTATTGCATTGTTCTGTACACCTGAAACTAACAATAAAAAAAAAGAAAAATGCAAAAAAAAAGAATATAATATAGTGAAAAAAAAGGGGCATGCTGTAGAATAAAATGAGACACTTCTCTTCTTGTAAAAGCAAAAAAAGAAAAAAAAGAAAAAAAAAGATGCCTACTCAAATGGGCCCATGCTTTTACAAAATAGAGACAAACAAAATCTTCCTTGTCGTTTTTTTTTTTTTTTTAGCTGAGCCATCCCGCCACCTGTTGGCAGCTCATGGCTGCTCAGCTCGGGCTGACTTGAACCGCTGTTGCTCAGAGCTCAAACTCTTGAGCGAGCTCTTAACCAACTGAGCCACTCTGCCGGCCCCCTTGTCGTTTTTTGATGCCAGGAAGTCTCAAAGGCAAATGTTTGGTTGACCGCCAAGAAAGGCTCCTGCCGACGCTCAGATGTGTGCACCAGCACGAGCTTTCTGCATGGGGCCGAATTATGGAAACATCTCAGGACGCAGCGCGTTGCTCATAACCGCTGAGCCCAGCTCCGCTCTGCCTTCCATAACCCTGGCCTCTTTCTTGGTACCTCGGATCCCCCAACTCCAACCCCCGAAGAGTCAGAGCTGGCATAGCAGAGGACCCCCAAGACCTAAGTGGCTTCTAACCTGATGGGCTGGGGCCCCTGCTAACTGTCGTGGCTGTGATGCCTGCCTCCTCGCAAGTCCCTACTCACCTCCGGCGATGGGTCAAGAAGAGAAATCCAGCTTTCGTAAGGGAACAATCAAATGAAGGATACAGTTTAATCTTTGAATGACATAGACCTCTGAGGTGACATACGTCTCCTTGGAACCTGCGTGGAGGGTGGATTGTTACCGGCCCGTGGAAGCAAACCCTTCGTGGACTTAGATGGCAGGAGACCAAGAAGCGTGTGGCTGGGGTAATGTTTGCATTTAGAAAGAAAAACATTCATGGCAGCTGGGTGCCAGCCTGGCATTGACGGCTGGATCCTGGTGTTCTGCTGTTGAGCAGACACAATGTCACAAAATTCCAGTGTAAGACAAGGACATTCTAAAACCACAATGGTCAAGGGAAAAAGAAACAAAAAATATCAAACAAGATCGCTCCATAATCATTTCTGAATACGGACAAAAACACGAACGTTCTGCCACCCACAAAAAGGACCAAACATCCCGCTTTGCTGGTTAATACGAGTGACTGCTGTTTTTTAAACTAATTACAGCTTCAGTCTCACCTCCTGCCGTCTACACCAGATTCATCAAGATGCTCAATGATAGAATTACCTCTGCTTTCTGACAGCATCCAAGTCACAGCAATGGCCCTCTTTCTTCAGTCCTCTCTCTGTCACCTCCCGGTAATGTCTTTCTGACACCTTCTTACTGAGATGCCCGCGGGTCCCCAGGACATGTGGTCTCCCTGGTTGCAGTGGATCAATAAATCCTGACAGTTGTTTTCCTGTTGGGTCTTTGAGTGGCAGGCATTCACATCATGGTTCTGTAATGCCGCAGGAACACTTTCCTAGAGAACTTAGGGGGGGAAAAGTCAGGTATAAAGGTCCTTTTCCATCATGCTGTGATGGAGGGATTTTAAAGGCAGTGTCCCCTGGCCACTGAGATTCATAAGGAACAAAGGTCACTGGCCACGGGCTTGTATTTATGACTTAGGCAGCATAGAGTGCTGGAGATTTCGGACTCATCTAGGCTTATATTCTAGGTATTTGTAGGAAAGTCAAAGAAAAATAGATGGATTCTTTCCCTACCTCTCTATTATTTAATTAATGTGGCCAGTAAGTAATGGTAGAAACTGGCTATAGAAAAAGCACGTTTTGATTTCTTGTGAGCATTATAAAAATAATCATTGGGCCGGCCAAGTGGCGTGTTGGTTAAGAGCGGGTTTGGGATGCCAGCTCTGAGCAGCAGGGCCCTGGTTCAGATCCCACATGAGGGCCAGTGACACTGCCCTCTACAGCTAAGATGGTGAAGAACAGCTCAACCTGGAGCTGGGCTGCTGTGAGTTGCCGGCGATGGCAGGCTGCAGTGGGGCTGGCCGGCAGCTGCTGTGAGCTGCTGTGAGCGGCCGTCCAATGGCTAGCGACCGATCTGCCTCAGCCGGGAAGAGCGCAATGATAATACCAACATGGGCCAGTGAAGC
>NW_017732177.1:470818-476120 GCF_001890085.2 Hipposideros armiger | reverse complement strand
CCCCTTCCCCGATTCCCGAACACTGTTTCCTCCCCCAATTCCCCAATAAAAATCTTTAAAAAAAACCTCATGAAACATAATTAAAAAGTAGTAGTGACATGGTGGCATTTTGCTAGGAGCTCTGTTTGCAAACAAATAGCAAATCATCTTGGTCCTATTTACAAAAGATGTACTAAGAAAACACAGGAGAAGTAACATGGGAAGTTTGCCTGTCAAGGAGCATACATCAGACGTCAGTTAACATAAAAACATGGTATTGTAATACCAGGGAAAACAAGCAAACCTCGGGAACTGGGCTGATGCTTCGCAATGGTAATTATATAACGTTCTGAACTCGCCATTAATGCTGAGCATTTTGTTTACGCTTTTGAGGACCGTGAAGCTGCAGTGTGTAGCGTTTTAGAGTGGAAAGCAACCTAAGCACGCCCTAATGTTGCTGAGGCCTGGAGACGTCTGATAGACACCTGATTCTAGTTGATAATCTTCCCACCTTGCCAGCGTGCCAAAAATCTCAGTGAAATGATGTATTTCAGTAATTCACAGGGACCTTTTCCTCGGTTGGTGCACTACGTCCAAACGTATGACATATTATTGTTTTTGACTTCATGATATGACTGGATGGCTTAGACTGGGTTGTCTCGACCTGGGCACTCTTGTCAATTGGGGCTGGATCATTTTTTATTGGAGGGGTGGAGCAGGAGAGCTGTCCTGTGCATTGTAGGATATCAAACAGCATCCTTGGTCTTCGACCTCTAAATGCCAGTAGCAACCCCCCACACCCCACCCCATGTATGACCATCAAAGTTGTTTTCAGACTTTCTCAGATGTCCGCTGGGGGGAAAACCAGCCCAAAGCACTGGTCTAGACCATCTCTACATCAGATAACTCATTGTAGGTATGGTCCCCAGGACTTTGGGATCCGTGAAGGCTTTTATAAGAAGGGAAATTTCCGCAGTTGGGTGTTGGTTGGGTTTTCATAGCTTTTCTGCAGATTTGTTCTCCTAAAGGGCTCTCCCCTATTCTCATCCTCCTCGACGTTTCCCTCTGTTTTGGAGGCAAGCATGAAACATGTGCTTGTGAGGTTTGTCGGTAACACAAAGGCACGAAGGTGGGCGCCTCCCTGGAGTGGCAGGATAAGAATTCAGGCAGCTGCCCGTGGCATCCGGGCGCCGGCTTTAAGAGCATACGGCCTAGAGCAGGCCTGCCGGGGTTAAGTCTTCGTCCTGGCTGCTAAGGGATCCTTCCTGAGTGACTCGTCTGTCAGCATCTACATACGTCTGTGGGATGCTGATAATGTCAGCACCAACTTCACGGCGTTGCTGTGAAGATGCAGGGTTTTAATATGGAGGAAAGGCTCCATGTCTGGCACCTAAGAAGCGCTGTACAAGTGTTTGTTAACTGGCAAAAAAAAAAAAAGAAACCCTCGGAGAATTGGCAGACACCTGCTGAAATGTAACGGGAAAATGCCAGGTTTGCTCCTGAGTTTAAAAATAGAACGTGTTTAGGGAAATAGAGAAGTACGTGAGAAAAGGACCTGAGGAAATATAATCGAGGCTCGAATCTGACGCATACAGTCTGTCACGTGGCCACACCCAGCAGGCCTTTGTCCCATCCTCTCTGACTCTGTCAAGCCATTCCTGGGGTGTGTGGGCACAACTTGAGACTCAAACACTCCCAAGCCAAAGGGTGTTGGGTGTCACTGGTGTTGCTGGAGGAACCCTGAGCATCACGTCACCTGGAGAAGTGTTGAATGTACTGGGGCTTTTAGCCAGGACCATATTTAGCAGGACGAGGGACAAATGTGCACGATTTGAAGGGTTGACATTGGCCGGAAGAGGGTGCATTCCTTGTGGCTCCTAAAGGCACCACCGGGGGTTCTTGGAAATTCACATGGATACAGCTTTTTGGATTCAATACGAGGGCACTTGCTAATCGCGAGCTGTATCCTCAATAGCATGGGCTGTGTTGTGGGTTGTGTAAATACTAAATCGAAAAGTAAAATATTTCTGATATGGTCAAAAGGTCAAAGGGTAATGAACTGCTTATAAGGAAACGGCGCCGTCCATTGGCCCACTCCTAATTATTTCTGCTTTTATTGCCTGGTGATGACCGCACATTTACAACCAGTGGGTTTAGAATTCTCATTGTGGACGTTGCAAATTTAGACGCTGTGTGCTTGCTTCTTGCTGTGGGGGCTGGTGATGCACTTCACTTGTTACCCTTCTTACTGTGCCCGGCCCACCTTTCCAATACAGGTTTATGGGTTTGTTGAATTAGTGATCGAGTGCTGCGTTGCAGATGACCACCGACTCAGCAGCTGAAAAAGCACATTGATTAAGGTTTCTTGCGGGCAGACCTAACCCAATTTTGATAAGATGTAGTTTCTTTTTCCGTAGCTCTAGGGTGCGGCCGGAAAAAATCTGCATTTACTTCAAGTTCCCAGAAAAATGCCAAAATTTGAATAGCAAAGTGGCAGGATTTTTATAGGAAAGGGCAGGTCCCAGAAGGGTGTGAATGGAGCTGGGAACAGTAGGGCAAAAGAGAAGGACCATTTCTTAAGCTTGTAAATGTCGCCGGTCTGGGTTGGTCTCAGCAGGACGCCCCCAGAATCCTACTTCATGGTCCTGCTTTGCGTCTTGCCTTTTTCTGGGGACGCCATAGCTCTTGCATTGCGCGAACATCAGCTCAGGTATTGCCGTCTAGTGCCAACACTGCAGTCTCTGAGGCACGTGAAGGCATCCTGTCCACTCCAGCTTGGCCTTGCCCCCTGCAGGGGAGCCACGGGTTTCTGTCTGATTTCCCGCCAGCACCTTCCACTCACCCCCTGTCACGCACATTCTCAGTCCTCCTCATGTCCTGGGCTCTTCTCTCTATCGTCATGGGCCCGCTTTTATTCTCAGAGAGCCCACTGTGCTCTCCTGCCTCCACCTCTCAATGGCTCCTTAGGACAAGTCACAGCCGCGTGCTGGAGACGTCCTTTCTTTGCTCTGATAAGTTGGCACCATTGTTCGCTAGATCTTTATTTTTCCTTCTGATGTATTTTGTGATAGTGAACCCCTCTTCAGAAGGATTGCATGGGGAGTAAATTTTGTTCTTGCCAATCTGAAAATTTCTTTGCTCTGTGCTTTATACTTCATTCCTAGCCTGACTGCATAGAACCATAGTGGTTTCCTTAAATCAGAGCTTTGAAGATATTACTCATTGTTTCGTGGATGGAAAAGGGGCCACATACTAAACCTGACAAGCTTAAGGGGGGGCCAGCATGGCGGGCCCTGCAAACTCAGAGACTGACAATAACCACACAGGATGGCCTGAGCATGAACATTGCTAACTAAAGGTGGGTCATGGCAGGTAGTCACATCCTTGGCCTGTAGCTTCCTTGACAACTGTCCATCTTTACCTTAGATGAGTCTGCCTGTTGTCTTCTTGTGTGTAAGACAACATACCTTTGGAATGTCAGAATCATCCGTTTTTCCAGACCCCTTGAGGGCACACCCACCCCACCAGAGTGGGGGACCGCAGGACTCCTCATTGTTTACTTGTTCCCTGAGCCCCTTATGCCATAGAAAGGAGGTGGGAGGCCCCATGTGTATGGAAGGGGCTGATTGGCTGGCGGGCTTCAGTTTGGGCTGGCAGGTGTTCCGGGGCGAGAATTTTTGATACCCATCCTCGCTGATAGAGTTCTTTGTTCCATTTTGTTGGGGGAACAGTCCCTCTCCCCTCAGGGCTGGATATGCTTGGCTGCATGCTTTTCTGCTTGTTTGTGTGTGTGTGTGTGTGTGTGTGTGTGTGGCAGAGTGAGTGTGTGCACTAGTGTGTATGTATGTGTGCATGTACATGCATGTACATATGCATGCATGTGTGTTAGTTCCAGGCTCAGCTTTGTGAATATTCCTTCATTTGCTATCTGTCTTTAGACCAGTGGTTCTTATCCAGGGGCCATGGTACCCCTGGGGACTACATGACATATCTGGAGAGATTTGGGGTTGTCATAATTGGGGATGAGGGGAGGATGCTATGGGGAACTAGAGGGTAGAGGTCAGGGATGCAGCTAAACCTCCTACAGTGCCCAGGACACCCCACATTAAAAAATTATCCACCCCCAAATGTCATAGTGCTGTGGCTGAGAAACCCTGGGCTAGAATCTTGCTAAAATTGCACATCTGTTAATAACTTTGCACCATAAAATTTTTCTTACGGATTTGTTATTTTAAGCACTTATTTACCATCAATTAAAAAAAAAGTCTTAAGAGAGAAACGACATTAAAATATGTTTAAGTCTGCATTCTTGAAGTGGCAGCCTGCGAGCTACGTGGCTAATTATTCCTGTTTATATTTCTAATTATTCCCATTTATATTTCTAAAAAGAAGCATCGAGTTCGCTAAGATTACAAATAATCTAATAGCTCTATCTTAAATACATTTAATGAGCCAACTAGAGCTTTACTAATGCCTATTTTTATTCTCTGTCCCATTCTTCCTTATGCTATATGGTAAGACATTCTGTGTATATCAGCCTGGAAAACCACCTTGCAAAGTATGTTGAATGGAAACTCACTTGACATGCATCGCAGTCGAGCTACCAAGAAAAAAATACTTGGTTGCAAAAATATCTGCTTGTTCCCAGCAGCATTTCTGCATATCTTTTCCCCGGTTCCACAAAGAAATGTGGACATTGTCTCAAAGCATGTGCCACTTGAGACATTTGACCTCAAAAATCTTTTTCCCTTTTTTTATTTTTTGTACCAAGGCCTGGTCTTTTTTCCACGCTACTCCCCAGAGGCCCACGCATTCCTCCCTCGGGCCTCAGGCTCCAAAGCCAACACTGGGCGAGCAGAGTGGGGTCCTGACAGCTTCCTTGTCATAGCTGCTGGGAGGGTCATTCCCGCTGTGCCGTCTCCTATTCCCAACATCTGTTTCATGTTTCTCCAGCATTTGGCGAGATAACATAATAAGATGGCAGGAGGCAAGCAAAATCTGCCGCAATCAAAATGTCCTAAAAAGACACTTAGCTCTATTTATTGCTTTACAGCACATGGCTGGAGGCAGGAAGAAAGGCGACAGTTCACGCCGACATGGAAGGTCAGCGTGGGCCGGTGACCGTGGTTCGCTTCTTGCCCTTTGCGTTTGGGTTTGTGCCGTGGCATGAAGAACAGCATCAGGAGAGGCATCCAAGCCAGGGGTGCGCCTTCCAGCAGCCCAGTAATTTTGTTTCTGCTTCTGGGTCACAGAAGTGGACCCAAGGCCCCAATCATAATTGTCCGATAAACCTAGATGCCCGGACACCGGCTCTTCATTAGAT
>NW_017732177.1:467716-469588 GCF_001890085.2 Hipposideros armiger | reverse complement strand
AGTTCTTTATACACTCTTTTTTAAGCTTTTTTTTTCTTCACATTTAGGACTTTAATACAGATGGAATTTATTTTTGTTCCTGGAGTAAGATAGGAGCCTAAATAGATAGATTGTCGATGGAATATATCTATTTACCTACCTACCTATAGTCTGTCTGGTCTATTTGTCTATCCATTCATCCAGCTGTAATCTGTCAGTCTTATCTATCTATCTATCCATCCACTCATTCATCTGTAATCTATCAATCTATCTATTTATCATCTATCTATCCATCCATCCATCCATTATCTATTATATCAGGGGTCAGCAAACTGCGGCTTGTGAGTCACGTGCGGCTCTTTGGTACGTTCTGTCTCAAAAGTTTGCCGAGCCCTGGAAGAGCCAATCCTGTCCCTCACAACAATTTAAAAATTATTCAAGAGCCATAAATATATTTTTACATAATCACCATTATGTGAATAATATCCTTTAAAATGTTATAAATAAAACTATGATAGTTTTGTCAGTCAGAGAAAGACAAATACCATATGATCTCACTTATATGTGGAATCTAAAAAACTGAATGAATGAGGAAAGTAAGCAGAAGTGGTCTCAGAGCTATAGAGGAACAACTGATGGCTGTGACTTGGGAGGGGGTGGGGATGACGGAGAAGGGGAAGGGATTAGACAGCATAAATACGTAACTACAATATTGCCACAGGGACATGAAAGTCAGTTCGAGGAATATAATTAATAATGTAAATATTTTGTAGGGTGTCAGGTGGTCACATGTCTTGCATCATGGATGGGGAAGAGGCTTGATCACTGCACTGTACACCTGAAGCTGATGTTGTATAATATTGTACGTCAACTACAAGTGAATATATATATATATAGTCATGGGACGTGGAGTATAGTGTGGGAGTGGAGTCCAGGGAATTGTAATAGATATGTATGATATTGGAGGAAGTGGAGCGGTGGATTTGGGGAGGGGGGTTGTCACTTCGAGGGGTAACAAGTATAACTATTGCACTGCGCTGTACAGCTGAAACTAATTCTAAAAAATGTGTATTTCATAATAAAAAATAATTTAAAAAATAAGTACATAACCAAAGATTTAAAACCAAAAAAACCCCAAAAAACAAAAACACAAACAAACAAAAAACTATGATAGTTTTATTTTCATTTTCAATTTTACTTCAGAGCCTGTGGCTCACGAGCCTCAGTTTGCTGACCCCTGGTGGCTCTTGCATCTCAAAAGTTTGCCGACCCCTGATCTATATCCATCCATCCATCCATCCATCCATGCATCCATCCATTCTATCTATCATCTATCTATCTATCATCTATCTATCTATCTATCTATCTATCTATCTATCTATCTATCAATCAATCTATCTATCCATCAACTATCATCTATCTATCCATTCGCCCATCTGTAATCCATCCATCCATCCATTATCTATATCCACCCATTCTTTCTTTCTATCTACCTACCTACCTACCTACCTATCATCTATCTTTGTATCCATCTTTATCTGTGTAAGTGCATAGCCATTTATGAAGCTCCTGGTATAACGGTCAACCTTGTCCGGCTCTGTTGATCTGTTCCTACACCCCTTCCTCGTTGTTCTCATCACTGAGGTTTATAAGAAGGCTTGGTAAGCGATAGTACACGTCCTTCCTTTTTCCTTTCAGCTTGTCTCCAAAAAGCTATAACCAGGTTTTTATTCTTCCTCAAGAATTTTAGTATCAATTTGTCAAATTTCATTAAAACCCTTCTGGGTTTTTAATGACATCATTACCATGTTGAGTTATCTTCTCAGCACATCGTATACAGATTTTTAGGTCTTCATCATAAAAATGTTCTTATAGTTATAAATTTTATTTTCT
>NW_017732177.1:463322-464176 GCF_001890085.2 Hipposideros armiger | reverse complement strand
TATATGCATGCATGTACCTAAGCTTTCATCTCTTGATGAAAGCAGAAACAGATTGCTAGATCTTCTTTTATGTCCACATCTTTTTCTCCAAATAGATCTTGTACCTTCTTTATTCGATTTATGACTGGATAACTTATGCTTTTTGCTGCTACAGTGAATGGCCTTATTAACAACTTTTTTCCAGTTGATTTTTGCTGGCATATGGGAACCCTTCCCATGTTTGTATTTTAATCTTGTATCCAAAAACCTTGCGAAACTCTCTTATTCATTCCAAGAATTGGTCAGTAAATGCAATTAGGTTTTTAGTGATTTAACTATCATATCATCTGCGAATTATAAAATGTCTTCCATTAAAATATATATCTATATTTGTGTGTACATAGGTGTCTCTATATCTATCAATCATCTATCTATCTATCTATCTATCTATCTATCTATCTAGCCATCCATGCATCCACCTACCCACCCATCCATCTACCTACCTACCTACCTACCTACCTACCTACATACATACATACATACATACCTACCTATCTAATCTATCTTTTTAAATATCCTAGTTCACTTTCTCATATTTCCAGAACTAAATTTTAGTAGAAAAGGTCATAGCAGGTATGCTCACCTCCCTCCTTCTTGAGCCAGGGTGTGTCAGTGGCTTCCACTTCCTCATGTGTGTTATTTCTTATCCTTTCTGCTGCGATCCAAGTCCCCTGGGCTGGGGAGAGGAAGGTCGTATCCATCTGCGCTGCTCTCTCATCTCCTCTGATGGGTGCGTAGCCCTTTGGATGACCAGCTCTCAGGGCAGGACCTCCTAGGAGCCACACCCAACTTCTGCTTTTCCCCGCCTGGGAACC
>NW_017732177.1:434055-463072 GCF_001890085.2 Hipposideros armiger | reverse complement strand
GACTGACTTTTGATTCAGGGAACACCTCTCTGGATGTGCATGTGTGTGCAGTCCTACCATTCTGTGTGTTTTCTCTAAGTACTTCTTAAGAAACAGTATCTTGTCATTGCACCATTGTTTGTGTCCTTTCTCCCTGGTTCTGTCCGTGAGCTGACTTTCCTCTCTGTTTCGGATGGTGGGATGATTTCCAGTCCTCTGCAGCTGCTCCTTCTGCTGCAGCTTGTCCCTGCTCTCCGTTCCTGTCATGTGACACCTTTTTACGTTTTAGCTCATCTTCAAAATGTTTAGCTCATCTTAGAAAACGTTTGATGGCAGCCCCGTGTGCCCTTTCTGGAATGTAAGAGTGTCCTTCAGAGCAACATTACATTTGTGCCTGCCGATC
Source organism: Hipposideros armiger (assembly GCF_001890085.2). NCBI lineage: Eukaryota > Metazoa > Chordata > Mammalia > Chiroptera > Hipposideridae > Hipposideros > Hipposideros armiger. The sequence continues at coordinate 462,690 of NW_017732177.1, read as the reverse complement.
ACCCTAAAGCTTCCATGTTCATTTCTTGACTTTGGGTTGCAAACCAAGGAATGAATGAGGCCGAAGGCTATACAGCTTGCCATAAGCACAAGCCCGGGTTTTCTATGTCTTGTGACGATTTGTTCATCCTGCCTGACACAGGCTTGGAGACAGAAAACCTACTTGTCTCTGAGTCAGCGATACTTTTCCCTTTCTCTGTTTCATGCATGGGGCAGACATCTTGGCTTCTGGCTTCTAAGAAGCCACTGCTGGCTCTGTCATCTGGCGTAGCAGCCGTAAGGCCATGCCTCCTGTTTTCTCGTGAGCATTAGAACCCCAGTGCACAGAACCTACAACACAGGCGAGCCCGCCACGGCCACGTGGTCACTGTCTTCTGTGTAGCACTTGAGCTTTGATCGTTTCTGCATGTCTGGCCCCTGAATATAGCCCCTCCTGCTCAGTCCCCACTGCTCCCCTATGCTGGGACAGGTATATATTTTCAGCCTTGCCAAGACTTTGCAGAAAGAGCGGTTCCCTCCTCGCCAGCTCCATCTACTGTAATTAGCCTGTGGCTTCCGTTGGCTACACCGGCTGGTTCTGTAGTTGTTTCAGCAAGGAGGCCAAGGCTGTGTCATAGATAAGGTTAACAACGGGGCACTGTGGCTGTCTCCTTAATAGCTTCCACCCCAGCTCTCAGATTCTCTGGGAAAAGAGATGGGATGTAAATAAATACATTTCTTCTTACGGTTGGCTTGGCCAGCGGGGACACGATGCCGATTTGCTGCCAGGTAGACGTTTTAGCAAATGGACATCAATTTCTACTTAACTTTGTACAGTGGAGAAATGAGAAGTGCTATTATCAGAGTAGGCATCTCAAAGTAAGGGGTTTATAGGCTGTAACTCCTTAGGTCCCCACGAGATAAGTAACATCACCATGCTGGTCTTACAGAGGGCAGTGGAGAACACCAGAGAGGTTGTGTAGCTTGCCCAAGATCACACAGCTAGTAAGCGACCGAGCCGGAATTGTAACCAGCTCCTAATTAATATATGCTGGGGCATTGCTTAGTTTAAGCCACATTAAACTTCCCAGAAGAAAATGGCTAATATCAGTTGTAATTTTTTTAAATAGGAAAAGAAACTAGGGAACGTGAGGACAGGAGAAAGTTTAAGGATGACAACAGAAAACGGGGAGCTTATATAAAACATGAGTTCATCGTCTCCCGTTAGCTCCCGAGTCTGTGTTATGCAACAGCTTTGCAAGTAGAACACGACCTTGAACTCTTTAAAAGAAGCGTGTAGAGTTTAACCAGGGCAAGGTTTTTGTTTTTAATTGACCTACTGGGACACATCACATTCCGTCTCCTTTGGTTCTCAGAATCTGGGTCCCACGGAGACCAGTTTCCCCGAGACCCACTTTATCAGAAGTGGGTTGGTGATGTCTGCACATGAAAGCCCCAGCACAGAAGTAGCAGAACTTGAGTCTTAACCAAGTCTGCATTCTGTTTGTAGTCCCACGTGGGGACATTCATGGGGAATGGTGCTTGTGGTGGCTGTAACCTTGTGAGTGTAGCCTAACATTTGCAGGGGCTGGGGTTTGGCTGAGTGGAGGGGATGGAAAAACGGCAGAGGTGACAGGCTGGCCTTGTGAATTTCAGCAGGCGCCCTACAGAGTTCCTAGAACGCCCAAATTGTTAACAGCGTCCGATCGCCTTCCCTTTGGGGAGAGGGGTTGACTGCAGGGAGAACCATGAATTCTCTTCCTTGAGTTTCCAATGTGAAAAGTCATATGCATCCAAGGAAGAGACACGTGAAGGAAGATCTCATCGTCTCACACGGGTTTCGTACAATGGTGAGGCCAGCGCAGTGTCTCTGAGCCTGGAAGAGGCTGATCTTTGTTCAGCACGGCTCCTTCCCATGACACCTTTGCTGTGGGTCACCAAGAGTGTGACACACAAGCTGATGACCCAGGAGATGCTGTGATCTCAACCCCGAGGAGCGTTTCTGAAGGAAAAGTCAGTCCTGGAGGTGTGTAGGTGTGTGTGTGTGTGCACGCGAGCACGCATGTGGGAACGACAAGAGCCCATTTGTTCTTCTCTTTTTCTGTTATGGTCATTTTTTTTTTAATTTAAGAAATCTGGATGTAAACTGAATTTAAATGGACGGCATCGTAGGAGTGATTTTAGAAGCCGGAGAGCCCTTGAAAACATCAACGATGAAAAATGAACGACTGCAATTGTCCTTCAAATTATGCTTTCTTAAATTTGATTAACGGCTTTCTAAAAATGGACTCTGTATCAGAGCCCCATCAGACAGGTTCTATTACAATGTATCTGAGTTTCCAGAGCATCAGTCAGATTGTAGCGCGCTGGAGCATGTGGGTACGTGGGAGTGGAATGTAAATCATTTCCCTTGAACAACGGATGCAGAAATCCGAAACTTGTCATCGTGACCTTGGCCAGCCTTCAGACACGTCAGCCTAGCAAAGATTTCTTGGCGTTTTCCCCTTGTTATTAACTTCTTAGTGTATTCTATCATTATTCACTTTCTGTTATATCAGCCTTTATTTATCTAGAAGAACATTTTCACATCAATTTCATTTCCTCCAAGGATGATAACAAAGAACCTTGAATGAAGTGAAGTGCGTGTGACTTAGAGCCTCCCAACTTTGCATCCCATTTTTATTTGCTACAAAAAATGTCTAGTAATAAGTTCAGGACTTTAAAAAACTGTAATAACTTTCTCAGACGAAGAAAGGCAGTAAATCGCGGGCAAATCAGTTTAAAGGGAGATGGGCCAGGCAGACTTTGGGATCCAAAAGGTGGGTGATGAGGTTGCCAAGGTGGCTTAAAAGTAATTACAGTGTTACCACGTGGCAGACAACGGGAACTGTAACTTAATATCAGTCAGATAAGGATACACTTAAATAGGTGAAAAAAATATAATGCCAAGTAACAAAGCTCTGAAAAGGACAAGAAAATGAGAATTCGAAATATAAGAAACAGTATACTGCCTATGGGCTGATAAAAGTTGGGACACAGCGAAGGATGAATAAAATAAATGCAAATCTGTAGAAATTAATACAGAAATAGGAGTATTGACAATAAACGTCTTCTTTCCCCTATCCCCCACCCTGTGAAAAGTGATTTAAAAGAAGTCTTTCTAATAGCTCAACTAGTCATAAATGATCGCATAAGGTACTGATGCTGAATCAGTCTACTTGTGCCCAAGAAATATCCAGTCCGGAAAATTTACTGGTGCAGCGATAGGGTGTGGCTGGAAGGTGGGCTTTGCATTTTATAGAAAATGCAAAGGCTTGAAGGAGGTATCAACATTGTAGGTGTGTTGGAGAGAGGGAACGGGACATTTCAGGTGAGGAAAATGGTAAGACACCAGAACTGGGAGCAGGAATGGCCTGACGTATCCCAGCATGAAGAGTATGAAGCGTTGCACTGGGACGTTTTTGCAAGGCTCTTTTGTGGAAGCTGAAGAGGAATCTGGCGAAGAACAGAAAGGTGGAGTAGGGGACGGCGAGGCTCTTTTGAAATGTGTCAGCTGTCTAGTGCTGTGTAACAAAGTGTCCCCGCTTGCAGAGGCCTTACTTCCATGCTACTCAGCCAGCCCCTTCGCCTCATGCTGTCTGATAGGCTGCCATCACAACATGGGTCACCGCCAGGCTCCCCTGGAGAAGGATCTGCTCCCAGCTCATGCACGTGGCTGTGGGAGGGATTGGCTTTCTTGCCGGGGACAGGATAGGGGGCCTCAGTTCCTTGCTGGGTGTGGTCTGGAGGCTGCGTTGAATTCCTCGCCGTATTACGGGCTTCTCCATGGGGCTGTTCACAGCGAGACGGCTTGCTGCACCAGCGTGAGCAAATGAGACATTCCCGAGCGAGTGCCCGCAGGATGGAAGTCCCACGTTGTTTTTTTTTTTATAACAGCTTTGGTGAGATATCATCTATATACCATTCAGTTCACCCACTGAATCTGTGCGATTCAATAGCTTTTAGTATATTTGCAGGTTTGTGCAACCGTCCCCTCAATCCGTGTTAGCGTTTTCATCACCCTGCAAAGAAACCACATACTTTTTAGCCCTCACCCCAACTCTCCACCTTTCCAGCTCCACACAACCACAGAACTGACTTTTATCTCTGTTAGCCACACACTTTTATAACCTCTTCTCAGAATTGACACCCTGTCACTTTTGCCACATTGGATTGCTTAATTAAACCTGAGTCATTGGGTCTCACCACAAGGATGAAGGAATTCCATGGGCTTTATTCTCATAAAAGCGTCTTTTCAGCAAGGCAACTTGGAACCAGCTAGGGCCAGACAGGGGAAGGGAGTGCTTCTCCTGCAAGCGTCCTCCGCCTTATCCAACTTCTGTCTTCTGGGTGTGCTGTGGTGGGCCAGAGTGACCCTGAACTTGCCCAGCCTCCAGAACTGAATTCAGCATCCAGAGGTCTGGTGTCCAGGGCAGGTGGCACGTGGACGCTTAGCTTTTGAAATGTAGTCCCTACACGTTACGTAGGACAGCCAGAGGTTGCAGTAACTGAGTCCTTCCCTGAGACTTTCCAGAATCTAGTTGCATGACGTTCTCTGTGAAACGATTGTCCACTCTTAGACATTTAAAAATACACTGACACCGTGAAGCCTTGTAGTACAGACCCTTGTTTAGTTGATTTCATCTGACGGGGTCTTCCCCACACGTATTAACTGTGAGACACACGCCCCATCATTTGCCATCTGATAACATTGTGGACACAGGTTATGCACAGAACATCCTTTGAGGGATACAAAAAGGTGTTGTGATGCCCAGTAGACGCGTGTTGCCAACTCCCTGTGAACTATTGTTAAGAGTGTTCATCGTGTTGCCTAGAACTGTCACTATTTGTCACAAGGAAGGTGTTTTAAGCCAGGGATTCCTCACAACGTACTTTCCCACGTGGGGTTTGAACCCGTGTGGCGTTTGCTTTGATCTCTGTTAACTCTTATTGGGTTCACGATCAACCCAGCCTATGATACTGATGATCCGTGATGTTGACTCTTAGGTCTAGGATTTAGCTCATGGACCTGTCTTCTCAAAGTAGGCAATCTGCGAACATTTTGAAATAATAGCTTTTGTATCGAGCGGGTCAATGCTGCGTGCTTTGTCTCCTTGCGAAATGTCATCGGTCAGATTAACATCCATCTCACTGTGGTTGACCTGCCTCTGGGTACAGCAGTTAAAAAACAAACAAACCGGGCCGGCCGAGTGGCGCGATGGTTAAGAACTGGCTTGGAATGCCAGAGGGCCCCAGTTCGGATCCCACATATGAGGGCCAGTGACACTGCCCTCCACAGCTAAGATGCTGAACAACAGCTCAACCTGGAGCTGGGCTGCCATGAGTCGCCGGCGACGGCGTGGGCTGCAGTCCCTGTGGCAGTTGGTTGCCATGGGCTACCGTGTGTAGCCAGCAGCCAGCGTGAGCGGCCAGCAGCCAGCGTGAGCGGCCAGCAGCTGCAGTGAGCGGCCGTCCAGAAGCCGGCGACTGATCTGCCTCGCCCGGGAAGAGCGCAATGATGGTGCCAACTTGGGCAGGTGAAGCAACATCCTCCACAACTAGATTGAAGAACAAAACGACAGCAACTTGTCTGTTCCCCTTTCCCCAATTCCCCAGCACTGTTCCCATCCCCCCAATTCCCCAATAAAAATCTTTAAAAAAACAACAACAACAACAACAAAAACAAACAAACAAACCAACAATAACTAGTGAGCACTTTACTTCAGAGACTAGTTCATCGTTTCCCCCACAAGGAGCACCACTGTAAATTGGCTTACTGTCAAAGTAATTTACTGTCAAATTACTGTCAAAGGGCCATATTTTCAACATTTTTTTCTCCAGCTACCTCTGCCAATGGAATGGGTTACACTGGACAGAAGTGTCTTAGTGATTTTATACTAACTCCTGACATTCAACACGACATCTTCTGGAGCTTACAGAATCTGTCTATCATTTTAGATTTGGGGGGAGAATTAATAATGAACTCACGAACCTTTGGTTTTGACACTACATGACTTCCTTCATTTAGAGCTGGTCAACTCTCGACTTTTGGGAATTTACGTATTATCTCAGGGTTATGGAGGGTGGCTCTTGGTAGTTTGCTTCTATCAGTGAACTCTGATGGACCTAGATAGAACACTCCCCTGGGTCTAGAATGCTGAACTGAGTTTAAACTAGATTGTTTCTTTTAGTGCCCTTGGTTTTGGTGCTCTCTTAAGTAAGTTATGTCTTTCTAGCTGTGGTAGGCTGACTCCTAGGTCGGCCCCAAGATTGCCATATTGTGTTGCACATGTTCTTTATAAAAACCCCTCCCCTGCGTGTGGGTGGGACCTGTGAACACGATGAAGGCCATTCCCTTGATTAGGTGACCTGATAGGCCAGAGATGAGGGGATGTCACCGAGTGATTGTGTTGCGTAAGACTCCATTGTAGCAGGTTGGAGAGAGCATTGTGGGCATTGAGGACATAGCTACCATGTTACTGAGAGGGCCAGGTAGCTAGTGCCAGAGGGCAGACTCTCGGAGCTGACAGCCAATGAGAAAACTGGGATGCAGCCCCACAACCAGCTTCAGGGAGCTGAATTCTGTCAATGACCACATGCGCTTGGGAGGGGCCCGTCGCTCCAACCAACATAGCCCATGGGCTCCTGGATGAAAATCCTTGAGAAAGCCTGACCCCTGGACCCAGGTCAGCGGTGGCCGACTCTTGACTCTCAGAAGCTGGGAGCTAATGGGCATTGTTTTGTGGTACTCAGTGTGCAGTAATATGTTACGGATGACGCATTCCTCAGCTCAAAGCATCCTCCTGAATAGCGAACAGCTTCCTGCTCTTATCCGTTAATGTCATGCTGTCTGCACCACGCAAGGCATCGCTTCCTGCTGGCTTCGTTCTTCTTTGGCCCAAACATAGCAGAGTCTTTGTAGAGCACAGCTTGTAAGCCTTAGCTCCTTCTGGCTTCCCGCATCTCAGTTCAATCTGGAGATACCTCTTTCCTGCTCATCCCCACATCCCTTTAAAACTGGTGCTCGCGAAAGAGTGACCTCTGCAAGCACAGTGTGGGGTGTTACTCTTGGAAAGCCGCCTCACAGGCTGCCAGCCTGTCTTTCTTCCCCGAGTTAGTATTTTCGGGGATGTTCAGGTTTTCTACTTGCTGCAGTTTTTCAGTAGCTGCTCGAGTTCAGCCGGGGAGCAGAGGTGTGCTGGGAAGGGACGTGGCTGGATGGAGGGGGACTAAGGGCCGTGTGCCATCGCCCGGCACCCCACGTGCGGCTCGAGCCTGGGCTGGTCAGGCATGGCAGAGGCATCTTCTAGGGAGCCGAAAGCACCCCGGAAACGGAGCCTTCATTCATGGGAACGTTCTCTGAAGCTTGGGCACTGAAGGTTCCTGGGCCTTCTCCGGGGAAATGGTCACTGGGAAGGCGTCTGTACTGGTGCCTGCACCGTGCTCCCCTTCTCACTGCCACAGACGTGAAACACGCCTGCTGTGTGGGCCGCCGGCCTCCCCGCTGGGGGGAGAAGGCACATCCGGATTCTTGCCTTCAGTGAGAACGCACTTCCGTCGCCCGAAACGAACACCTGATTTCAGAGGGAGGAAGAGAAGATACACAGACGTGGAAAAGCCAGTGGGTCGTCAGAACTCATGCAGAGATGACAGTCGCACAGAAGCAAAGCTCAGAGACAAGGGACTCCCCCTGGGGTGGGGGTGGGGGGCCCTAAAAGGTACATATACAGGTAATTGTGCTTTTAATTTTTCTTAGGACCCAGCAATTCCACTTCTGGGTATTTATCCAAAGAAATCCATAACACTAATTTGAAAAGATATATGCAGCCCTATGTTCATTGTAGTGTTATCTACAGTAGCCAAGATATGGAGGCAACCTAAGTGTCCATCAATAGACAAATGGATGAAGAAGAGGTGGCACACAGATACAATGGCGTATGACTCAGCCATAAAACAGAATGAAATCTTGCCATCTGCAACAACATGGATGGACCTGGAGGGTATTATGCTGAGTGAGATCAGTCAGAAAGAGAAAGACAAATATCATATAATCTCAGTTACATGTGGGCTCTAAAGAACAGAATAAACAAAACAGAAACAGACTCATAGATACAGAGAACAAACTGATGGTTGCCAGAGGGGAGGGGTGAAAAAGATGAAGGGATTAGGAAGTATAAATTGGTATTTACAAGATAGTCATAGGGATATAAAGTACAGCACAGGGAGTATAGTCAATAATACTGTAATAACTATGTGTAGTGCCAGGTGGGGACTAGGCTAGTCATGGGATCCCTTCATAAATCATATAAATGCCTAACTGCTATGGTGTATACCTGAGACTAATACAATATTGAATGTCAACTGTAATAAAAAATTAAAATTAAAAAAGTAAGATAAATAAAATTTAAAAATGCAGGAATATTCAAAAATAATAAATAAGATCAAACATTAAAAAAAAATCCACATACAGGAACACATCCGTACCCACTGAAAAGTCACTGCTATTGCAGTGAGTACACCCAGACACTTGCAGATATAAAGGAGCTTGTTAGTAGCTGCAGAGGAAAACAGGTCCTGTGTGGGGATCCTTGCTGAAAGCCTGGGGCCGCCCGGGGAGAGCTCGGAGTTGGCAGCGTTGTTCCCGCTTTGATATAATAACAGCGCAGCTTCCTGAGCTGTGTTCTGCCAAATATAAAGCCCCAGACATCAGGCCAAGAAATGGTGCCTCCAAACCCATGTACAGTAGCAGCGTGTCAAAGGAAAAGATGAATGCATTTTATCCCAGAGCATACAGTATCTTAACATAGTTTCTTTCAGAGCACACGTTACAATTTTTACGTGCTACAGTTTGTGACTTTTCTTTCTTGGTTTGCTTTTGCTGGGGGGAGGCTGTTTTTCTCGTGGTGATGTAACCTCCGTGAGGGCCCGTGGGATGTCCCACAGGTTGAACACAGCAACCCCAACCCCGAATGCAATTCTCGGCTCTGTAGCTTTTCCTTGAACACGTGTTTAATAAACGGGGAGTTTACTGAACACGTGTTTAATAAATGGGGAGAGGAAACCGGAGTTTTCAGGTAGTTTTTACATTTTATTTTTAGCCCTTCCTCCGGCTCCTTCTTGCCTCCCATTCCGTGTTCCTTCCCAAATTCCTTCCTTGTCTCTCTCTGTCCCCGTAACAAGTGACAGTCTCTTTTTGATCCAGCATTCCATGGGATGCTGGTGGGACGTGCCATGGAAGAGTCTCCCAGGGCCGTCCACACCCCCAGCAGCAACCGTCCACACCCAGATGACGGTACCAGAAGTTATGGGTCAGGCATCACTCATGACTTCGAATTTCTGCCGTCAGCAGGGCTTGGAGCCCAAAGTCCACGTTTTCTGTTTGGATTTGTGGTGGTTGGAGGGAAGACGGAGGGCAGAATTCTAAGATGGTCCCCAAGAGTCCTCCCCCTTGGTATATGCACATCCAGTGGGGTCCCCTACCTCCCAGCACAGGCTGAGACTTTGAGCACGAAGGGTCGTGACTCCTACTTTTCCGTTACTCATCCGTTGACTATGAGTTCATCCAAAATTGGGTTGTAATAGGATGGTTCTACCCATGGGGGTGGGCATCTACCAGGTAGGGTCCCGGGAAGCTTCTGCTCCTGTGATAAAGAGAGAGAGGGTCCAGTGAGTGCCCGTCCCCCTTCTTTTTTTTTTTTTTTTAGCTGAGCCATCCTGCAACCTGTTGGCAGCTCAGCGGCTGCTCAGCTCTGGCTGGACTTGAACCGCTGTTGCTCAGAGCTCACACTCTTGAGCGAGCTCTTAACCAAGTGAGCCACTGGGCCGGCCCTTCCCCCTTCTTGATGCCTGGATGCCTGGATGCCCAGCAACCATTGTGACCGGGCGGCCATGACAAAGAACACATGCTGAGGGGGGAGGGGCAGCATCAGCGACAGCCCCATCCTGGAGGCCTTGTGAGCAGACTCACCAGCTCGGCCACCGCCCCCTGCTGACTTCCTGCTATGTCACGGAAATAAGCCCTCTTGTTCAAGCTGTGGATTTCCATCACTGGGTTTTCTCATCCAAACACACACCTCCAGGCTACGATATACCTGTCCATTCTCCTACTCAGGGGAAGCAGTTGGTCAGTAAATCTCTAGAAATAATAACGGGGGGGGGGGGAAGGCAACCAAGATTAGGAAGGCAAGAAAATCAGGACATGCAGTGTAAGAAATGTGGTTATAAAGGAATCATTCCTTCTTTACAAAAACATGAAGATAGAAATTAGTTTTCCTTTCTTAACTTGGCTGCTGGTAACACACTGCTTTTATGTGTGTGTGTGTGTGTGTGTGTGTGTTTTATGTATGTAACACCAGGACTACTTGTACATGTGCCTCCTGTAATGGAATTTTATTGTATGTAAATGGAATCTAATTAGTACCACAAATTGCTGCCAGGATCATCAGAAAGAGGTGAATAAAGCCACCCATGGTCCTAAATTTTAAGAAATAGCGTCAGTCTGACCTGCTGTTATTTTCAATTCTGTTGGTGAAGAGCAACTCTAAAGCATTATCTTCTGGGATGAGGTGGTGGCGTGCTTCCAGGAGACCATGTCTTGTGGAAAGAAATCAGTGAGGTCACAAGGAAATATCAGCATAAACACGTTCCATCCTTTAGTTGCTGAAAGACACAATTTTCAGAGAGAGCAATGGAAAGAGGTAAAAAATGATCCCATCATTCCAAGGACTGACATATGATGGACGATCAAAAAACGGTACAGTCCATGTGTTTGGTGGGGCTGTAACTCACAATGATATAACAATCTATAATTATGTGGAAGGCAACATCTGGGAAAGACAGAAGTAAAAGAAAACAGCACTTTATTTGGTTTTGATGTGTCCCGGGGAGAACTCTCATTTGTTTCTTCAATTCATATTTATCGAGTGCCTACTGTGGGAATGTATTGCTTTAAGCTTCGAAGATGCAGAGAAGACTCAATTCTTGGTCTGAGGGTGTTTGCAAGCTGGTGAAAGAGCCAGGGAAATGAAAAGGCAATAAAAACAGAGGGAGCGGTAATCCACCAGGTGCTGAAGGATGCAGAGGCTTGGGGAGCTAATCCAGCCTGGGGGTGTCCGAGAAGACTACGGGTGGTGGGGAGTGGAGTTACTGAGTGAGTCCCGATGAACTAGGAGGAATCAGCTCATTGGGCAAAGGAAGACAAAAGGTTGTCAGGGCAGATGGAATAGCTTGTGTAAATGCACAAAGGAGCCTGGTGATTTAGGGAGGCTGTAAGCAGCTCAGAAACTCTGGAGCAGGATGCTTGTGGGCAGGTAGCAGGAGATACGCCCACGAAACACCAAGGGGAAATTAACAAAGGAATTTACGACTGGTGGTGGGTCATGGAATATTTGGAGCTGGGAGACTGCACGATCAGATTGATATTTTGGGTAGATCAGCATCTAAACTTGGTCCGAGACCACCATCTGAGGCACACTAGGTGGCAGGCAGGTGTGGGGGGAGATGAATGAGTGGATTAGACAGATTTGCTATGTAATTTGCTGAGGAGTGAAAGCTGGAGCTCCATCAGGGGTGGCAGACAAATTTGAGATCTATCAGCACATACAATGGAGTCCAGAAAGATACCCAACTGTACTGATGGTGGCACCGCTTACCAAGAAAGGCTCTGTGCATAAGATAAGGGAACTCTGAGTTGCCTTGTGGACATACAAGTGTGAGAAGACATTTCTGCAGAAGGTAGATGCCAAAGTAGGAAAGGCCAAGCCCTGCTCTCTACTGAAACCTTGTCAAAGAAATTCATACTTGCATGTTCTATCTTTGCATCCTGTGTAGAATCTCAGTACCGAGCCCCACCTTTTGTTCTGAAAGGACCGTGCCCGTTCGGTGCTGTGCAATCCCACTGGTCTCCTTAGGTGTCTGTAACTCATAGGGATGGACATGAGTGGAGTGCCCTCTGTCGGCCTGTCTGGAAGCCCCCGTCAGCATCTTTATGGTGCTGGCCATGCAAAGGAAACTCGCTAGGTGGGAATTGCATGTGAGCTCTGTGGTCATGATTTTGATTGTCAGAAAGATTTGCTCGTCTCACCATTCGAAGTCTCCGATGTGTGTCCCCGTTCTACCAGCCACCGTCCCCACGAGAGCTAAATAGGATTGTACCTTTAGAAGCGCAGGGCGTGCTTCCCACAGCTGGCCCTGCAAGGAATTTCTCTTCCTGACTCTTCTTTAGAAACGATTTTTGTGCTTTTCAATGTATGTTGGTAATTTAGGAGTTGTGACAAAATATTTCATTCCTGTAGTTTACAATGATAAGCGTTGAGCTTCGTCTTTCTTTAAACGCAGTGGAACGCTCTGATGTTCTGAAGTTGAGCATGCTAAGAAGTGGACCTTCCTGGGACACATCTCCTTGGGAGTGTTTATGGAAAGTGAATCACCGCTGTATTCCCGCTTTGTGCTGAGGAACCTTATGGAAAAGTAATGGAAACGCTAGGTGACACAGGATTTGAAAGATAGAACCGTGAGTCAGCCACGCTGCACAAATGGGTCGCAGCAGACGCCAGGGCCACCCCCCATGCCGGGCGGATGAGTGATGGCACTGCAAGGAAATTAGTCTCAGAAAACAGACAACTCCAGCACACTCACCTTTGCTCCTGGCTTTAGAATATTTTATTCATTAACAATTTATTAAAACCTTAGGGTATAGGATTGAGACGGAGTCGGGAACCTAGTGGCAGAAGTATAATAGGTGATAGCAGTGGAAAACAGTGGTGTCCAGTTTTGACCATGTGCCCTATCAGTAAATGAGGTAAAGAGACGTATCAGCATTACAAAGCGTCTGGCAGGGCCGCATGCCCTTGAAACCTCACGACAGTGGGAGCCGGTGGCGGGGTGTCCTGTAGTCGGTGTGGCATCTGGGCTGTTTATCACATGTATGTGTGGGTCACTAGCTCCGTCCTTTTCTGTGGGAAAGCACCTTACATTTGTATCTAGGAGAGCAGAGTAGCTGGGAAACAAATTGGCTCGGCCGGCCTTTGATGTGAAAGCAAAGCTTCTGAAGTCGGTCCTCGGTTTTTGGAGATGGAAATAATTCCCCAAGAGGGTGGTTCCCTGACTCCATGTGGTGCTCTGTTCCCTCTGCTTTTCTGTTTCCTGGGGTCTCTTGGTCCCACCACTACGTGAAGAGGATGAAGGTCTCATTCAAACCTTACATGGGGATAATATTTTTCATTAGCATCACAGAGTTGAAGGAAGTCTCACAATTCTACTAGCGGCAGCAAAGAAACACAAAAATGCAACAGAGAATGCCAGCGGTCCTTGGAGAAACTGAAGTCGGATTATGGTGCCATGTGATTTCAAAGAATGAAGATGTTTAGAGCAGGTGGACCGGTGACCACAGCTCTTCAGATAATGGATGTCTGAGAAATTATAAACCTCAAGTTAGTCTTCATGAACAAAACAAGATGAAACACAGAGACATTGGAATGCAGCTCTTTCACCAAATTATTTTTTCTTCACTGAGTCACTTTTCACTGAATGACGAAGTATCTCATTTGACTTTATATATCCAACTCCAAGGAAGGATTTTAGAGTTTTGGCTTCTAGAAGTATACAATAATACATCTGTGTTGTTTTATTTTGGGTTGTTTTAAGTCACTCAGTTTGTTGTAATTTATGACAGTTGCCATCAGAAGCTACCGTATAAGACGCACCCTTTTTGAAAAATTTGGGGTCTAAAACCTGGGTGCATCTTATTCAGCGGTTGTAGATTTTTTTACTTGCATTTCCCGCTGAGGATGAGGCAATCTATGAAGACAGTGATTCGTCATCAGACACAGATGAGGACAAGCTAATGGTTGGGAGTTTTGACAGTGATGAAGAGTTGTATGAATTTTATGATGAATAAAACTTGAGTTCAATAACTTTATGTAATACATTTTTTTTTTCAAATTTTGGGCCCCCAAATTAAGGTGCATCTTATACATGGGATCATCTTCTATGGGGAAATACGGTAATACACCAACGTCTAAAATATATTTTATTTACTTTGCCTATTCCCTGTCTTACCCTCCTAAAATATGGGTGCCAGGAGGACAGTGAATTGCAACTGTTTTATTTCCCATTGTGGCCCCAATCGTTCGGACATGGCTTGGCATAAAGCAGGCTTTCCATAACTATTTGTTCAGTGGTTAAGAATCCCATCCATATGCCTCTTCCAGGCAGCTATGTTCATTTATTATTTTTTTCCCCTCGCATTAGGATTGCACCAAATTTTAGCAACCACTGCTTCCCAGTGTAGGTTGTATGTATTTAACATCTCCATACTTACCGTCTGCTAAATACGCAGGTTAAGTTAATTTCTGTTAAGTTTTTCTCGTTTGTATCTCAAACACGGATGAGGATTAAGTAAAACCTGCCTACCCCCCGACAAGGGAAGGACTTTTGAAATTTGTGGGCAGTGACACAGACAGGCGTTGTCAGTTGCATGTAGGTCCCTCTTGCTTGGAGAAGTTCAGCTGTGTGACTTTTGCTCACCGGCTCACGTCCATTTCAGTCTTGCTGACGACTCCACAGAAAGGACATTTTCTTTGAAGCCCTTGGTGGATCTACACATTTCCTTCGGTGGAGCAGAGTTTCCAAGCATGCTCGTGGTTTCTTCTTCGGGAGCGCATCCTGGATGTCTTGCAAAACCAGCTCTCTCTGAATGGCTGTGTGCCATCAAATGAGAACCAGGAAAGCGTAGCCCACAGCTAAAGAACAAACCCCCAGGCAGTTCCTTTGAGGAGAATGTTTTCTGCCAGGCAAGGCATCCCCCCGGCCTGCCGCGCCCCCCGCCCCCATCTTTGTTACAGAACTCTTTCTCTCGTAGCTTATTTTTACTGGCCCTCCCCTGGAGTTTGGCAGACGCTAGCTAAGAACCTTTTATTTAAATGTAGCTTTCATGATTGTGACATATGTCCCACTTGGAACATTCATTGATTCAGTATGTTGCTTTGCCTGAAATAATGCTGTTTTCTTTGATTGGTTTTTTTTCCTCCCACAATATGGATCTTGAATAGACTTCAGACAGTGTTGTAATTATTATTATTATTATTATTATTATTATTATTATTATTATTATTCAATGCACTTGGTAGGCTATGCTGCTTCACAAATCCGTGTCCATCTGCTTTCTTTCAACCTCTCCATGCGGCTCTCTGCTGGGGTAATGGCGTTGCCGCGATTCCTTCCAAAAGGCCCAGCCCGGTGGAAATCAGACAGCTTCAGTGGAGTCCTTGCCCTCCGCAGCACAGGCATCCGTGACAGTGCCCAGCTCCAGCCTGGTTTACCAGATGTCCTCAGCGGCAGGCCGAACCCATGCTCTTTGCTTTAAAGGGCTTTGTTCTTCTTAAGGAGAACCCAGGCTGCACGGAACAAGGCCCCCACACAGGCCCATACCTGGGCAATGTTAGAGCAGCAGGAGCTTTGCACTGCTAGAAAGAAATATGGGGCTGTTTCTGCAACAGAAGTGGGATTTCTGCATTTCCGCGGTTAGCTTCCACCTGGAGAGGAAGTGTTTTTTTCAAAAGATTTTTATTGGGGAATTGGGGAGGGGAACAGTGTTGGGGAATTGGGGAAGGGGAACATTGTGTTTCTCCAGGACCCATCAGCTCCAAGTCAAGTTGTTGTCCTTCAATCTTAGTTGAGGAGAGTGCAAGCTCAGCTCTAAGTCCAGTTGCAGCTTTCAATTTAGTTGTGAGGCGGAGGGGGGGGGCATAGCCCACCATCCCATGCGGGACTTGAACCAGCAACCTCGTTGCACACTGAGCCATCTGGCCGCCCATTGGCAGCTTGCGGCTGCCCAGCTCAAGGTGCCATGTTCAATCTTAGTTGCAGGGGGGCACAGCCCACCATCCCATATGGGTATCAAACCAGCAACCTTGCTGCTAAGAGCACACACTCTCACCAGCTCAGCGGCAGCTTAGCTTGAGCACAGCTTACTGGCCCATGTGGGAATTGAACCGGCAACCCTGCTGCTCAGAGCTCATGCTCTTAACCAACTGAGCCACTCGGCCGGCCCCCAGAGATGAAGTCTTAAGTCGCCGTGCAGGCTGCACTCAGTAGGCATGCCTGGCATAGCCACTGGCTTCATTGGCTTCATTTCTGCTCCTGTGCCAGCTGTTGTGGGCATGCAAGCGAGGCGTGTTCGTGAGTTTTGGAAGCGCATCCTAGACTCCGACCTGTGGAATAACATCATCATCTTCCTACTTCATTATGGATAGACTAGGTAGACAGCTGGGCCGTGGGACAGCTGAGAGAACACTTCCATTGGGGATTTCAGTAAGCTTCGATGTGATTTATGGGGACAGATGAAAAAGTGCCTCCATGAACAATGTCGCGATGCAGCGACACAGAGGGCCTCATGACGCTGGCTTGTGGAATGCCAGGTGGGTGTGTTTGCAGCATTTTGGCTTCCATAAAACTGATAGTGAAAGGGCAGAATCCTAACAAAAAGCCCCTCCAGGCCATATCAGACACCACTATTGCATAAGTGACAGGCAAGATAAATGATTGTTACAGTTAGAGACCCCCATCTGAACCAACGAAAGCAACATGCAGCAATTATTTGAGGCTGGAATGAACTTGTGACTCCAAATGCTGAGTTTATGTCTAAATAATGTTTGGTCTACATCTAAATGTCCCTCCCTGTGTGTTAGCGACATAAACATATCTCCCGCCCTCCTACGAATTCCTATGTTCCTGTCCTGACCCTTCAGTTCCTCAAAAGGTGACCTTTTTTTGGAGATAGGATCTTTACAGAGGTAATCAAGTTAAAATGAAGGCATTCAGGTAGACGTAATCCAATTGGACTGGTGTCCTCATAAAAAATGGGAAATTCAGACAAAGGGACAGACACTCATTGAGGGAATCCAGCCATCTATGAGCCAAAGAAAATGGCCTGGGCAGGTCCTTCTGTCACAGCCCTCAGAAGGAACCGTCTCTCACCTCAAAAACTGTGACACGGCAGATTTATGTCGTCGAAGCCTCCTGGTCCAGGGAACTTTGAACGGCTGCCCTAACAACCAATACATCACAGCCAGCTTTCCCTTCCCCAGCAACAGTGAATTATCCATGCCTTTTCCTCCGCTGGCCTGTTATGTCTTTATTTTTAAATAAAAACAGGTAGGTAGAACACAGGAATGGTACATGTCTGCGTCACCTATTGCTGTGTAACAAATCGCCCCAACACATGGCAATCCCAAACCACACATTTATGATCATGTATAATGCCAGAGTTATCATTTGTGATGCATGTCTCATCTCGCCATGTCCATGCACCAGGAATCTGGGTGCACCTTACCTGGGTGCTCTGGCTTGGAGCCTCTCACAGGCTGTAGATGGTTCAACCGCCAAGCCTCCATGCTCCCCTGGGGCAAGACCTGCTTCTGTGCCATCCACGTGGTCCACGTGGCTCATGGCACGATTCAGTTCCTTTTCCTAGCTTCTGTTTTTGTTGAAAATCAGCTGTCAGTCTGTTGCTACGTCCAGGCCAATCTTTATTTTTTTTCTCTCCTTTTAAGATTTTCTTGGGTGTTCTCAAGTTTTAGTGCAACTTGTCTAGGGGTGCATTTTTTTTTAATGAGTTTTCTTTGGGATTCCTGGAAATTCTTGAATTTGTAGATTGATGTCTTTGAGCCGTTCTGGGGAAAAAAAATCTTTTCATGTTAGTTCCTCAGCCCTATTCTCTTTCTTGTCTTGTGTTTCTAACTTCTCTTTCATCTTTCACATCACTTTGTTTTGCTCTGCGGATATCCAGATAATGTCTGCCCGTCTTCCTGTTACTTAATTGTCTCTTCAGCCATGTTTAATCTGCTGTGACACTCATTCATTGAATTTTCATTTTCTGTTATTTTATTTTCCGTTTCTGTTGGTTCTTTGCAAGCCTACTGGGTCACGTTTTATGACAGTCTGCTATATTTTATTCCTTTAACCATAAACGGCAAGTTTCTTTCAGATACAGTGTCTGATCATTTCGATACCTGAAGCTTTCTCAAGTCTGGTTTTTCAGTCTCTATTTTAATTCTGCCTCATGGTGTCTAGTTTCCTTGTATGTTTCCTGATTTTCTTTTTCTTGTGAAATATGCATTTTCCTTGGAAAATTATTTTGAGTGTCCTCTAAGGCTTAAGAGGAGGAAGATGTGTTGCCCGGGGAGGGACTGCCTGTGTTGTATGGTTACTTAGGACCAGGTCCTACTGCATAAAACGCGTGTGGCCTTTTATGAGATAACTGTGGACATCGAGAGTGATGTTTGGGAAATTTTATGGAACCTTGACATTGCTACAGCATCAGTGTTCTGTGTTTGTCGCTCTCATTTCTGTATCTTACTTTTGCAGTTCATTTTAATTGTATTTTACAAACTCATGAGCGTTCCCATGAACTGGAAATAAAACGAACTGCCTATCTCTTCACCATAGATAGTTTTAGAGGTTCTGCTTTAAGCTAAATTTATTTAAGCTTAACATTTTTTTAGGCTTCTCAGGTGATAATGAATTTGGGTTGCAAATCTACATCAGTGCCGATTTTTATTACCACTTTCCAGTGTGTATTCCTTTGCTGCTTTTCTCAGGACCCAGGAGAATGTCGCTGTGTCCTCTTTATGGGGCAAGTTTGATGTGAGCTGTTTTGCCTCAAATTTACGCCAAGGGTGGAGTTCTTAGGAGAGTCCAGATTGGAGGCAGAAGAGACCTCGATGAGATTTTCCCCCTGGGGGAGGCCTGGGTGTTTTCTTCTACCTCCTGTCCTCTGTGAGGAATTAAAAACCAAAACCTAAATTTAACAGGTTGACCAGATGCCCTCAGGGAAAAATGGCCTTCATGATCTACTTATCCATTCTTCATTCTTGGCCTCATTTCTATGTCAGCCTGAACAATTCACCTTAGCTTGTCAGCCCTTTGATGCTGAAAGGCATACGGATAGGTGTATGTGTATTTATGTCCTTTTAGCAAATGTAGAAAGAGGCTCCACAAGGTTAAAGGACTTGCTTAGGTTTTCAGATCAGGAAAAGAGAGTGTGAATGCAAAACGAGGCCTTGCTGGGTCTCTTCCAGTGTTCTTCCGACTGCGCTCAGTTGTAGCGCGATCTCCTGGCTTCCCCTAAAACGGTGACATCCTGTGAGTGCATATTGCTCACCTGGCGTTTACTTCAGCTATAGAAATATTGTAAAATAATGTTAAAGCAATAACATGTTGCTAGGGGCAATGTGCAAAAATGGGGACTTTCATCTATTAGTGACGATAATATGAATAGTTTGTAGCCCTTTTGGATGATATTAATGTGCCAGTAACTATCAGGATGGTAAGCATACATATTCTTTGATCCAGCCATTTCGTCTTGGAGCTCCGTCCCCTAGAAATAAAGCTCAGTGGGAAAGAACCAATGCCCCAGCATATGTGCTGAGCATTGTGCAAGCTGACAAGAGACTGGAAATGAAGTACCTGCCTTTCAGCTGAGGAGTCATTGAGTAAATTAGAATACATTAGCAACATGGCATGCCATATTATGCAGCCATTCAAAAGAATGAATTGGAATTCATATTAGGTGGTATATAGGAGTTTCTCCAATGCATTGTTGAAGGAGAAAAGCAAGAAGCCAAAAGGTATATGTAATATTCCAGTTTTCTAAAGCAGTGACAGAATTCTCTCTCCCTCTCTCTCTCTCCCTCTCCCCCTTTCTCTCTCTCACTCTCCCCTCCCCTTCCCTTGGTGGAAGGGTAGGTCGTAAGGAGGAACGGTGGGGGTAGAGGATACACAAGACAAGCAAAATAGCACAAACACACACACACACACACGCATGAAACCCCACTAAATGTGCTAAGATGTATAAGATAATTACATTTCGGCTTGAAGTAAATGTGTATGCACACATGTATGAGAAAATTGTAAAATAAAATAAATTGGCAAGAGAGACACGCTTAAGGTGGAAAAAACAAGAGCTGTAGTGCTTGGCCTGGGGCCTGGGGAGAAAGATGCTGAGGCGTCTTCATCTCATCTCTCCCGGTGATGGGACTGGCCCTGGGCTCTCTGTGCACCTTCTCTGGAACTCGGTCCAGCTGCCTGCTCCCTTCCAGCTCTCCATGCACACTTCTAAACCTGTGCTGTCCGGCATGGTATCAGCAGTTATGTGGGGGCTACTGCGCTCTTGCAAAAGGGTGCGTCTCGATAGGGACGTGACAAGTGTTAAATACACACATGGATTTCAAAGACCTAGGACCAAAGTGGCATCAACTATCTCATGCATAATCTTTTCTACTGATTACATGTTGAAAGAATAATAGGTTGGATATAGCAGGTTAAATAACACGTATTAAAATTAATTTCACCTGTTTCTTTGGACTTTTAAATGTGGTTACTAGAAAAAAATTTTAAAAATATTTAACGAAAATGCCCCATATAAAATAAATATGCTCTATTCTCCTCTTGATATTCTGGTACACACACATGAAATGCCTATGACATGCCAGGCTAAGGTCATTTCTACAACATGAAAATGCTCACTAATTACCCAGAAGAGCACTCCAAAGAAATCTGATTGAAAATTTTAGATCACATTTGTTGCTTCCATTGTATTTTTACTGGATAATACTGCTTTCAACAGTACCGATTCTTTTCTACTGAGTTGCTACCCAAAGTACCTTCCTATGGCATTAATTAATTCATTAATTCATTCATTCATTCACTGGCAGAGGTTACTTGTCTTTTTTTTGGAATTTATACAATTTTTTGGTGGCTTGTCTTTGATCCCCACTATTTGGGAAAGCATCAAAATAATCTGTATTCATTGAAGTAATTGACTTGAGCAGGGGTCGGCAAACTGAGGCTTGCAAGCCACATGCAACTCTTTGGGGATGTTGCGTCTCAAAAGTTTGGTGACCCCTGGAAGAGCCAATCCTGTCCCTCACAACAATTTGAAAATGATTCGAGAGCCATAAATATATTTTTACATAATCACCATTATGTGAATACTAGCCTTTAAAAATTTTATAAATGAAACTATGATAGTTTTATTTTCATTTTCAATTTTACTTCAGAGCCTGTGGCTCACGAGCCTCAGTTTGCTGACCCCTGGTGGCTCTTACGTCTCAAAAATTTGCCGACCCCTGGTCTTGAGCAAGCTAGACGTTTAAGAAAATGGTTTACTCCATCAATGGAAATAAATACCAGGCACAGTAGCCATACCCTCAGGGGAAACCAAGCAGAGAGCAGGCATGGCCCAATACCATATGTGGGCAGCGGGTGGGGGGACACTGCAGATGAGCCCCCATGATCCTCAGGGGCACTCAGCACAGGGGAACCCCATGTTTGCGGATTGTCAGGGCTCCCACTCTCTCTGGCTGTGCCCCTCCTCTCATTCTGGGTGTCTCGTGTATAGGAGGTGCAGGAGGTCTCCTTACCATGGGGTTTCGAATTCTCTCTCTTGGTATACTCCGTCTGGGTGGGGCCACAGGCAAAGTTCTCCCAAATCTCCATGCTCTCCCGTGGCTGTCTTTTTGCCATGCTGTCTCTTTTCCCCCACATGTTCCCCTGGCAAGTTCAGGCTGTCCTCAAGTTCAGGCTGTCCTCAACACTTAGATCAAGTATCGCCGCTTTGACTTCTCAGTCTGAGTTAGGGTGGGAGAAGTCTCCTAACGCTTTGCTCCTCGAACCCTGCTCCCTGGACCACCCGCAACAGCATCCCTTCAGAGATTGGTAGAAATGCAGCATGTTTAGCCCCACCCCAGGCCTTGCAAATCACATTGCTCATGTTAATGAGCTGCCGAGGGTTCCAGTTGCACCCTGAGGTTTGAGCCACATCGCCCTAGAGCACCATGTGCACGCGTGAGTTATAACATGCGCTGTGTTGTAACTTTTTCTAAGCTATCTGGTTCATCGATGCGCCCACAATGCCTAGGAGCTGAGTAGGTATTCAATCGATATATCTGAAGAGATAAAAAGACATGGTTTCCAGGGGAGAGGGCTTAGGCGTGGCACAGGTTTTGAAGTCCATTGTGAAGTCCACATAGGAAGGAGATTTCTTGCAAGTGGCTGGGCTTGGCCAGGGAGATAAGGTACAACAACAAGAGAAGAGGGTTCTGATCATGAACAATGGCAACATTTGAGAAGAGGGTGGGAGGGGAAGGGAAGGAAGGCGGTGCTCTCAAAGTAGAAGGGGAAGGGAATCAGGGATATTGGAGGCCATGACACTCAGGAAGAACGCTCCAGGAAGGGCTATTCAATAATATACAAAATGTCAGGTCATGACATTTAATGAGGCTTAAAATTCTGGGTTTGCCATACATTAGGAAGTCTCAGAGGGCTTCACCGGGCTTCCATTCAAGCTGTATGTGACAGAGAGTGCTTGAGTTACAACATGAATAGTGGGTGACGTGAAATTTGGCAGCATCGGGCATGATGATTAGGATCCTAGTTTGAGGGGCACTGGAGGGTCCCAGCAAGGGTTTTCTTGGGAAGAAGCAATCCATGTCTTCTCTCTCTGTTGGATTATAACCCCCTGAGTGCTGTTTCTGGATGGTCTTTATTTTCTCAGGATGCCCCTTTGGGTCATTCATTATCTGTAGGAACCCACTGTCTGTGTTTTAAGGTGTAAAGGACTGAATAGAAGATGCAGGGAGCAAAATAAATAGGATGATGAGAGAGAAGTCTGAAAATGAGCAAGCAGTCAAGTGGCTTGTTCAAAATTAGATGAGGAAACAGTGCTCATATGTCCAGCTGGGGCTAGGACTAGGGTGAGGCAGGTGGGGCATTCTCTTAAATTTTGCACCCTAGGCCAGCTGAGTGCCTCAGTTGGTTAAGAGCTCGCTCAAGAATGCGAGCTCTGAGCAACAGCGGTTCGAGTCCTGCCCGAGCTGAGCTGCCGCTGAGCTGCCAACAGGTGGCCGGATGGCTCAGCTAAAAAAAAAATTGCACCCTGAGCCTTTTCTCACCACCCCCTGTGGCCCTGGGAAGTCCAACTAATTGAACTATGACTAGGTTGCATGTGTTTGGGGAGAGTTGACATTTTGCAAGTGTTTCAAATATAGTTCTCTTTAGTATTTTATCTCCTCTGAGTGCCAAATCAAATACTTATTTCCTGCTATCTTTCTTTTTTTTATCACAAGAAGATAAATTTGGTGACTGAGAATTTTTTCCAGAAGAGATTACAGAAACAAGCAGCGATTTTAGTAAGTCTGCATCAGGGAACGAGGCCATGTTATCTCCCATTAACTAAAGATGAGCTCCTTTGGTTAAGCCGTCTAATGAGGAATTGAGAGCTTTTCGTCTATCGGGGAAGGACGAAATGGTCCATGGTGTGCAGAGTAGACTTGGTCCTGCGAGACAGATTTAGAAACCTATTTGTTCAGTTTTATGATAAAGACTGTGTTTACACCCGGCAGAAAAAGTTGAATACTCAGAAAATGTGTGCAGCGTTGTGACGGAATGTCCTCAGTTGTATGGCGTGCTTAACGTGTCTCTAAACCCAACTGAGCTCTGATTACTACAAAAACAAAGCAGCAGGTGACATCGGTTTTCAAGGGGTTTCAAAACCTGAGGGAAAACCGTGTACATTTTCTGGCAAGTGTAGGCATTACCACACTCATTTTGATCATCGGGAGAGAAATAAACTTTGGAAAAGTGTTTTTAGCAATTTCTAAGAACATGTTCCCCCCCCCCCCGCCTAACAACCCCCCCCCAAAAAAATTAACAACAAAACTCCTACTAAGAAAACAATACCATAACAAAAAATTTCTTTTTTCTGCCTCAAAAAGTGTTCCCTGAAGGCCAGTATGGTCAGATGGCTTGAAAGTACTTGGAGACACTAAGATCTCACCTGACATTTGTTTAAATATTTAAAGATGCTTCTTTATGGCCTAGTCATATATATATTTTTAATTTGTATCATTATTCTATCCTTGATCTATGATATGGTCCACATACAAAAATGGGACGATTCTTCCAAGTGTTGGCAATTTCTAGTTTTTTCATAGGCCTGCAAAGAAGAACCTTCCAGAAATGGAGGTCAGGGAGCAAGGAGTTTCTGGGAGGGCATTTGAAAGAGACCTGGCATGGGTTAAACCATCAATTAATTCACAGAGAAAAGTTATGGCCACAGTGAGTATCATTAGCCCAGTGGATTCAGCTTTCTGAGCAATCAAGTGGATCAACCGTAGGGAAACCGAAGCATGAACAGAAGTATAAAGAAGGTGGGGACAGGGACGCTAGGTGGACAGCTAGTGTCTGGGCTCTGTAAAGAACAGGGGAGACCCATAAGCAAACCGTGATTTGGCCAAGGGTCCCTGACAGGTGAAACAGGATTCGTGTGGTCCCTGACTTTCTGCTCCAGGTATTTGTAGCACATGCACCAAAAGTCAGAGAATAACCTTGCAATTTCATGGTCACTCTGTCTCCCCTATTCTGAATCGGATGAAAAGATTCATTTACCAAGATGCTCAAGAATTTAATGGCATCGATAGTCTGGTAGGGATGATGTTGGGTACACGAGGAAGAGAAAACCATGTTTTATGGGAGAGGTGACTCTCATCAGGAAAGAGGTAGGTGGAGAGAGAAATGGGAGAACGTTTGATGCAGGGAGGGACTTCGGGTGTCTGGGAAGAAGCCTGTGGCACCAACACAGGTTGCAGTGGGGCTGAGAGCAGCATAGGACGCTGAGAAGCCAATACCGCCATCTTCCTCCACGAGACAAGGAAGATGAGGGGTCTGATGGGAGACAGTGTAGGTGACCATGAAGACACTTGGTCGGTAGACATCACAACTCAGCCGATCGATCCCTGAGCTGCATCTCATAAACTTGCAGCACCCATTTCGACATTCTGGTACAATCTGGATACCTTCCCGAGGTCCACCAGGCCCTAGGAGCTCTGCCCCGCTGTGGTCAGCAGACTTTAAACTTGGTCCCAATGGCCCTTGCCTTCTGGTAGTCATAGCCTTGTGGATCTTATCCTTTTGGGCGTGGGTCGTGACTCACACAAAAAATAGAATACATACGGCAGAGGCGATGGGCTGTCGCTTCTGTGGCTGGGTTCCAAAAAACTGTGCTCCTCTCTTGCTGGCTTTGCATTGTTTTCAGGTGATGAGGCAATACTGCTCACAGGGACGATGGCTTAATTTCCCCGAGTTTTAATTTTGCCATCTGTGCACCAAGGAGGGTATTTTCGGTCCCTGAGATTGTTTCTCAGCTCTCGTAGTCTACGATTCCAAGGCCTGTCCATTGCTAGACTCAGGAGGGTTGGATGGTCTCCCCAAACGCCTGTTTTAACCACTCAAAGCAAATTTTATTCTTGCTCCCTGAGACAAGGGAACTGGTTGATTCTTTCTTCCCTCTTTCCTAGCATCTGTTTGAGTGCTAGAAATTTACAGGTGCTTAGTAATAAGAACAAAGTATTGAAACGACCAAAGTGTATATAATAATTCCGCGTGAGCTAGAAGGGAAGATGTTGAAATAGGTCGGTGACACTGGATGTCACCACCTTGTGTGCATAGAGTCTGTACGTCACCTGAGGCAGGATGAATTAGGGGCCACACTGGACTGTCCATTCTGCCTACACACTCTGCCTTGAGTCAGCATGGTTTTCACAAGCGATTGAATACCATGGCCATTAGCCAACCAGTGCTCACTCATGCCTGCAAGGGCATTGGTTTGGCTTTTATTTCTTCAACTGAAGATTTTTTTAATAAAAACCTAGCACATGACAACATGTCTCCCCATCAGGCTGATAGCTTCTCTACTCAAAAACAGCAACAACCACCCAACAAAGCAAAGCCTTCTTGTACACGCCCTATGGTTTCAATTCCTGGATTATCGCGGTAACTACGTCACTAGAGCATGACTTAATAAATCATTTCACAATCCATTTAAAAAGAAATTCTATTAGTGTGTAAAAGAAGTCTGCCAACCTCACGAAGTTGGATGAAGGAGCCCACTTCTGTCTTTGTACCTGTTCTCTATAACGTTTAATAATTAAGGAAAGAAATCTCTGAAATGCATTCACTCCTTTTGTGGTGGGAAGTAATTGGTCATGGGAGGTTATCCTCAGCCAGCCCTTGAATTTCAGACGTATAAGCTCTGCAGAAAAGTTGAACAGCAATTAGAAAAATGCTATCGCCTGCTTTTTACAGGAGCCGTGCGGAAGCCATCAGGGGACACACATTTATCTCCTAGAATATCTGACCTATTTACTTGCCTCCCTACTGCTACTTTGGCTGATAACTGCAGTTATTCAGGTCGTGTGAATTCATCACATAGTGCTCTTTGACGCACGTCATGCCAGAATTAATTTCCTGATCATTCGAGGTGGTTAAAAATACTGTGGGCGATGCTGCATTCATTAAGTACTGTAATTGCATCTAAATCAACCATTCCCGGGCTTGTTTTTCTTCTCCCCTGTTTTCCATGGAAAACAAAGGGTCCTCTCTCTACCCCCTGCCCTCCTTCCTTAAGACCTCTGATCTGGCAACTGCCGAGTCCTTCCTGCGGCAAGGTCTGGCTCCTGCAGCTGGGGGCTGTGTCCTCCCCAAAGCGCTGGACTCTGAACTTCACCCCAGAGCTTTGCTGTCTCCATGGCAACCGGGACAGCACTCAGCGTGTTGCCGTGTTGCCAGCCAGGCGAGGCGCTTGGCATTTCCTGTTGGAACAGGAGGCTGGGGAGATGGATGGGACATAACAGGTCTGTGTGTGCCAGCAAACATTCATTCTGAATTCCTGAAAACCAAGTAACATGTCAGCGTGTCCGGAGAACTTGGTTCTGAGGCACGCTGGAGGAATCACTTCATAAACGGGATATTTCTGTTCCCCCAAGAACTCCTTTTTAGGACGGTCCACACTGAATCTGAGCAAAGGTCACCTGTGAAATTTTACCCACTTCTATTCTGCTATCTCCCTCGCGTTTAAAGAGGGACTCGATAGGTGTGGGAGACAAAGAATTTAACACCCTGATTGTCACGAGTGACCCGTGGCTACGGAAGCCTTCCTATCTATCCATCAGTGTTTATGCGTCTTCTTGCATCTCTGATCAAAGAGGTGCGTGCCTCGTACGAAACTGTCTTCCATTCCTACCTGTGGGTTATATGGGAAGCATCAGGATACTGAGGTTCTCATACCGCTTTTCTGATGATTTTGTGTTGAGCAGACACTATTTACTATTTAGTGTGTCTGCTGCCCAGAGCGGCCCTACAGAACTCCATGTACGATTGCGACTTAGCCCCACCATGGCAGCAGGCCTGGCTGTGGTCATGGTGACGTTTTCCAGATGCCTCCTGTGGGCCAGGCTCTGATAGGGGCTCTGCCTTTTAATCTCCTAACCACACGGCTCTGTGAATGAGGCAGGGCTGGCTGTCAGTTGATGTCCCTTGGTGTGGCTCCCAGGGGTCTGTTACCAGTGTCCCTTCTCCTTGGCCGATGCCTGCAATAGAGTTAAATATTTTCCATATAACACCGTGAAAGGATTATTATCTCTCTCTTTTAGAATCTAAAGAAAACCTCAAATTTCCACAAAAAGACTTCTGGAAAGTTAACCTTTTCACAAATGGCTGAACTCTTTAGATTCACCTTTGAGATTGAGTTAACTGTAGTGCTTCAGTCATACATTTTTGAGAGCCATAGCACAGAAAGAACTTACGTAACTGTGACCTCGCTCCTCCACGTTTAAAGACAAGGCTGTTTTTATATATAATCTTTTCTCTTGGTTCATTGTGTATGGGTACATTTAGAAGCAGCTTAAGGAGATTTGTGACAAGACAGGTGAGTAAGACTTTGTGCTATTGATCAAATGTCCAGGTGAAGAGCAGCTATAATAGTGATGGATGGGTCATCCTTGTGTTCAGACTCAAGGACCGTATTCTATTATCCAAAGAAACTGGGCAAGAATGTTTGCTACAACCTCGTTTGCTGAACTGCAAGCTGATGATGAGTAACGTTGGCAAATTATAAAGGGATCCTTTGATTTAAAGGAAAAATGAGCTCCCTTGTCTGACCGAGGACACACACAGTGCAGTTCAGCTTATAAATTTAGATTTTGGTTTGATCGTTTTATTTTAAAAGCACAGTTGGGCTTGGAGAGTTCTTGCAAACCACTTTCTCCCTCCCTGACAAGTGGGTAAAAATATGTTACAAATGCAATTGCTCTGAGATGGAAAAGAATGTGTACATCATTGGTATTTTTAGAAAATCATTATGCTTTAAACTCCTCATGTGCTCTTGTCAAGCGAACACAATTCCCAGACAATGTTAAGGCAATTTAAACACAGCAATTTTGGGTGGAGCTGTACTTGAGATGGAGTCTATGAAAAATGCTTAAAAGGAGTAGTTACTTGCTCTCAGGTTGTGGAGTTGGGATTAACATACAAAACATACAATCACCCTGAAACCTCTAATATTAACTTTACACCCTTCAGTCCAGTCTTTTTTTTTTTTTTAAAGATTTTATTGGGGAATTGGGGGAGGGAACAGCGTTGGGGAATCGGGGAAGGAGAACAGACAAGTTGCTGTCCTTTTATTCTTCAGTCTAGTTGTGGAGATCGTCCTTTCGCTGACCCAAGTTGGTATTATCATTGCGCTCTTCCCAGCTGAAGCAGATGGGTTGCCGGCTATTGGACG
>NW_017732177.1:431033-432430 GCF_001890085.2 Hipposideros armiger | reverse complement strand
GCGCGTGTGTGTGTGTATATATATATATATATATATATATATATATATATATATATATCACATTTCTTTTCCCCATTCATCTGTTGGTGAACATTTAGGTGGTTTTTATATCTTGTCTATTGTGAACAATACTGCAGTGAACATGGGACTGTAGGCATCTCTCTGAAATCCTGATTTTAGTTCTTTCGGACATATACCCAGAAGTGGGATTGCTGGATTTTATGGTAGTTTAGTTCTTGTGTTTTTTGTTTTTTTCTTTTTCTTTTTGGTAACTTCCAGACTGTTTTCCATTGTGGCTGCACCAAATCCGTCCTACCAACAGTGTATAAGGGTTCCTTTTTCTCCATGTCCTTGCCAACGCTTGTTATGTCCTATAGTTTGAAGACAGCCATTCTAACAGATGTGAGAAGACAGCCTATGGAAAAGCTGTGGAAGTAAAAGCAACATCATTCTGAAAACTCGGAGGGAGAGTGAACTTTTCATTTAAGCGAATTCAAAAAATATAAGGAATCTTAGAAAACTGTTTAGAGCCCAAAATATGACACAAGGCCACAGATAATGAAGTTTTAAGGGGAAAATAAGGTACAATAAAAGCGAAGGACATGGGGTAAGATAAGAAAGGCAGGCAAGGAAACTATAAATGTAGTTGCAGGATTAAAATGGGCATTGGAGGCAGTTAAGATTTATTTGACAGGAAAAAGAAAAAAGAAAAAAAGATAGCATTAAAAAATTTCCTTAGTTTCAAAAACCACTCCTAAAAAAATAGGTTGACATTTGATGTGCTTAAGGAGAGAAAAAAAGTTTATCTGCAAGGCATGAAAAGGTCAGTGGAATTTCCGTCTGCATTCAAAGCCCAGTATTCTTCCTTCCTTTATTTAGGCTACATAGCCCTTTATTTATTTCAGGAGCTTTTCTACCTGCGGTTGCCAATCAAATGAAACTGTGCCACCCATTGCAAAATGGGTTTCAGGGTCATCGGTTCAGATACCCATCCTCTGAATGGAAGTGAGCTCATGACCCCAGCCAGTCTAATGACATGACCACCTAGTACTTTAGTCAAGGTATTAAAAAAAAATATCAGTGTGACAATCATTTGTGTTTGGGGGCCGGCTGGGTGGCTCAGTTTGTTAAGAGCATGAGTTCTGAGCAACAGGGTTGCTGGTTCAATTCCCACATGGGCCAGTGAGCTGTGCCCGAGCTGAGCTGCACCTGAACTGAGCTGCGCTGGAGCTGATCTGCTGCTAAGCTGCCAATGGGCGGCCGGATGGCTCAGCTGGTGAGAGCGCGTGCCCTTAACAACAAGGTTGCCAGTTTGATTCCCACATGGGATGGTGGGCTGTGTCCCCCACCCCTTGCAGCTAGTTTGAAAGCAGCGACCGGACTTGGAGCTGAGATGT
>NW_017732177.1:428801-430304 GCF_001890085.2 Hipposideros armiger | reverse complement strand
CAGCATCACTGGCCCTCATGTGGGATCTGAACCGGCGGCCCTGCTGATCAGAGCTGGTGCTCCCAAGCCAACTCTTAGCCAATGCGCCACTCAGCCAGCCCCCCTGCAGTCCAGTCTTATCATGGGCGTTAGTCATTTACAGTGTATGCCCATGCTTTTTTCATCTGCCATTTTTTATTGCTCAAGAGTGGGAAATGCATTCAGTGGCATTTGGTGCTGGGAATTCACCATTCAGAAAACTCAAGAGGGAAACTCACTTAGAGATAAAAATAAATATTCATTTATATTTTTATTGCTCATTACTTTAAACTGTTGCCTTCAAGGAACTGTTAACATGACGATGAGTGATTCTATGGTAGTTAGCCCTTCCTGTAAAAAGAGAAAGAGACAAGTACATTTGTGACGACTTTTAGCAGCAGAGAAATGTCTATTCTTCACCTTCCCACATGTACTGACTCCCTCAAGCGGGAAGAAATTAGGGATCAGAGGCTATAGGCTTTGGGGAAAATACCATTGCTGGAATGTGTGTTTGTAGACTCACGTGCACATACATTTTATTTTGGAACGAGACTGTCAGGATACCACACGCAGTCCTAAGTGACCTACGGAGAACGTTTCTTGTGCACAATACCCAGTGCAACCAGAGGAAGTGCATGTAATAGTCAATGTGAGGAAAGTGAATTGTATTGACGGACAGGAGCAGATCTCAGATGGGTAAAAGTACCCAGATAGGGAGACACAGTTAACGGAAACTGGAGGCCCTCAGTAGCAACATTAGGAAGTGTTAAGAACTTTTGGTAATAAGAGGACTGTGCAAAGACAGAAGCTGACATTGCCTGCTGGGGTCACTGGGGAGCCAGGTCTACCAGAAAGATGAGAAAGCAGTGGGTGGGGACTGGAGCTACAAAAGGCCAGGTCAGGACTCTGTCCTCCATCTATCCATCCCTCAATGTGACCCGAAGAATAGGTCATGTTCAAGTATATACAGTTAATTACTTTGCAGACCCAAGATATTTTGACTTAGTGGATGTCTGTTTTAGTTTTTCAAATACGTACTATATTTTTTGTTACTGACAGTAGAAAATTCTCTCAAGTATTTTTATTATTATTATTATTATTGTTCTTGTTGTTATAAGAACATATAATATGAGATCTGTCCTTAACACATTTTTGAATGCATAATACAGTATTATTAACTATAGGCACAGCAGATCTCTGAAACTTACTCATCTTGTATGACTGAAAGTATATCTATTGAACAGCAAGTCCCCATTTCTCCCTCCCCCCAGCGCCTGGCACCCACTCTACTCTTGGCTTCTATGAGTTTGACTGCTCTAGGTACCTTGTTTATGTGGAATTATGCAGTAGTTGTACTTTGATAACTGGCTTATTTCATTTAGCATAATGTCCTTCAAGTTCATCCATGTTGTTGCAGATGGCAGGATTTCCTTTTTTAAGGCTGAATAATATTCCAGTGTGTGTGTGTGTGTGTGTGTGTGTGTG
>NW_017732177.1:417361-427241 GCF_001890085.2 Hipposideros armiger | reverse complement strand
TAAAAATAACAATAATAATTTGTGTCTGGAGTTGTTGACAGCTATCTGTATTTTTATGTGGAAAGCTTACTTGGGAATAAAGCTAATCATAAAGTGCACAGGAGAAGGGCAAGTGTGAAATAAGACAGTTTCAATTACATGGTTTGACCTTGGGTGCTTCTATCTGCCCTTGAGTTTTTCAGTATATGGGTCAATATTTCTTTTTCAATTATATTGAGTTGTATTTAAATTGCTTGTAACTGAAATAAGCTCGTGTAATCTCAGTCCTTCCTCCGAAAAACTAGGTATCATAAAATAATGGGGAAGCACTTACAGATTTCAAAGAAGAAGAGCATTATGATTTAAGAACTTTACACCAAGCTAAGATGACTTTCCCATGTGTAAATTCTGGGAAAAGGCATTATGAGATATACAGGGGCCCAGAAAATAGAGAACCCATAAATTCTTCCTGAACAAACGTTTGCTGTCTTAGCCCAGTTGACGAACATGGGTTCTAACAGCAGAACTCAATTTGGTCTACAGATCTGGTTGACCAGCTGCCTCCCATCTCCTTCGAGAAGACTCGGATTACCTGCTGTGCCCACAGCCCCCTCTGAGAAGGTGAGAGATGGTTATCCTTGCTGTTATGAGCCAGTGACACCAAAGGTGTTTGAACTAGGGATGGGAGACTTACAAACGTGGAATGCCACGTGATTGATTTACACCTCTGTCCACAGTCACCTCTCTAAACCAGGTGATAACGGGGAGGCCTATGAAATACTGTCAAGAAATTTGAATTTGATACATTCAGAGTGTCAGCAGAGAAACACACAGAGAAAGCGCTGTACTGGTGTTAACCATATTTGTTTTCTTTAAGGGTTATGTTTGAATTAAAAAAACGAACAACAAACACATTTTTATAAAATTATACCTGTTGATTTATAAAGTTGGTGCATTGTAAAGTATCCCATATAATCATCATACATAAAAATAGCGTAGTGAATTTAAACTACACCCAAATGCGAGCAGGGTCAATGTTTATGATGTCTATTTTTCTACTTTTTGGTATTTTTCTAATTGCCATAAACTTGTGGTAGTTAAAAAAAAAAAGCTAGTCAGCTGGTGATGGTGATGGGAAGTGGCCTTCCAGGTCATACCGGGAGGTACTCTGTTGAGTAGCAGACTTGGATTTCTGGCCATGTGACCTGTTGGGGGTGGGGTGTCTTGCTTAGTGTTTCTGTCTTGAAAGGATGGAGGTAAGAGGGGCTGTGTGGCATCCAGCCGTCACTGGGATCTTGACACATGTGTGGGTCCTCCTTGCCCTGTCTCTGCTGATTAACGAGAAGCTGCCATCTTTCTTGAATGACTTTGTCATGTCAGCCCTGTCCGTGGATGGCACGTAATGAATTGCCCATCTGTATGGATGAGTAATGCTGACCTTTTACCAAACTAGCCCATGTTCCGTTGTCATCATGGAAATCCAACACGGGCGTAGCTTGCCCTGTTTCTAAATGTAAACATACCCTCCATAACGAACAGCAGTTGGAATGTTTACACACTGTCTTTGTCCCATGACACCTGTTTGTGATCCCAGACGTTTGTCACAGCCTTCTTACCCTCAAGCCAAGGAGCTTCATCTAGTTGGGATGACAGACCAACATAAATTACATAGCGTAGCGTCGGTCATACCAGTGAATGCGTAGTCAAATCTTACTAGCTTTTTTCACACTCTGGACATTATAGAAGTCCCGAGGAAGGACTGTGGTCGTGCTGGACGTGGTATTCGAGTAGAAGGTAAATGGAGTTACAGGAGAAAGAGCTGCCCAGGGGGATGTGGACACCCATGGCCTTTGAGAGACTAGCTATGCAGCCAGAGGAACACAACAAGGAGAAGTCTGTGTATATGCTTTTATTCTGTGATAATTTGGGTTACTGCCTGAGGGTTGGCAGTTCCTGTCCTGGGGCTGAGGTGGGACACGTGACATTTGCTCCGATCCACAAGGACGGGCAAGCCAGCCTCTCCCCGTGGGCCCTGGTGCTTCTCCCCGTCTCCACAGCAAACGCTCAATATCAGATTTCACGAGTCAGAAAGTTAGAGGAAAAAATCAGTTTTGTGGCTGTGGGGCATTTCGAATGTCGTACATTTTTTATGAGTTTGATTATCTTTGCACAACTGCTGACAGCTCATATCCTAAGGATCCAAGGAAGATGAAATTCTTTCTATCTTCAAATTGATTAAAAATACACAACGCGGATCCTACATCCTGCATTTCCAAGCCTCGTACGATGAATACAAAGACACTCTGCAAGTCATCAGAAAGATGTCATGAATAAAATATTTTTATTGATCAATAATTGGTTAGTCACACAGATGAGATCTATATCAATAAGGTGATAAGAAACTGCTAAATTAGGTTTATGAAATGAACATATGGTTTGATTTTTCAATCTACCCTTAAGTATTACTGCTTCCTATTCCTAAATATAAACATTCTTCAAGGAAATGTGTTTCCTTCCTCCCTTCTTTTTCCTCAGTTTATCCTTTGATAGATGCGGCCATGCTCAAGGCTTTCAAATATCAGGCTTGACTCCCCAACTTTTGCTTGTAATAAATGACTTCAGCGTGTACTTGCTAAATAACTGTAGTGTGCCAAGGCATTTTCTAGGTATGCAGGACACAGACGGGGTCTCTGCCGCCTGGATAGAAGTCAAACCACACCTTGCTTTTGGGGGATTGAGTTGGGGAGGGCGCAGGAGGGGTTTTTGGGGTGGTGGCGGTGCTCTGTGTCTTGGCCGGGAACTTCCATGCGAATGTTCACTTTGTGAAAACTCATCAAGTGCACTTGAAAGCAACACCTTTTCGTGGCAGGTTAACATATACAGAAAATGCACGTACATTCTGGTGGATTTTCACAAACGGAAGCCAACCATGCAATCAGCAATGAAATGAAGAAATAGAAATCGCTGATGTCCAAGGGGCACCTCTTAGTCCTCTCCAGTTCCTCCCACCTTCAGAAAATATAAATCAGTCGTGTTCCTCTTTGCACTTGATGGGTCCTGCAGTACGTTCTCTTCGGCACCTGGCTTCTGTCACTCACTGTCATATTTGAGTTTCACTCATGCTTTTGCATGTGGTATGTTGCCTATACTTGCCATTGAATAGTATGCGGTGTGACTATAAACCAGTTTATCCATCCAGTCAAGATTTGATGGACGCTTAGGTATTTTCACTGTATTTGTCATAGTGAATAAAGCTGCTGTGTGCCCACCGTACATGTTTCTTGGTGGACATATATCAGCATATCTGTTGGGTATTTTCCTGGGAACAGGATTGCTGGGTTATAGGTCTGTATGAATTCCGCTCTATTTGACACTGCCCAACTGTTCCTCCAAATTGTGCAACGATCTATACTTATACGCATATGATTGTTGTTCTGTATTTTTGGCAAAAGTTGGTGTTACCTGTCTCTCAAATTTTAGCCATTCTGGTGTGTGTAAGCTGCACACTTGTATGCAATTTAATAATGGCGGAGCTTGGTTTCTTTACTGCTGAGTCTCTAGCACCTAGCACCATGCCTAGTAAATAAGCAAGCTTCCGTCCAATGTTTGTTGGATGCATGATAGATCCTTTATCGAGGATGGGCAGGCTCCAGACGTACAGGGAGGTTTTATGAGGAATTTTCAGGTAGGAAGGACGGATGGGCTTTTATGTGGTACCTGGTGCTCAGTTTTTAGTGATTTGTTCATTCTATGCCACCACCCCCCTCTTTTATGCAAGTCTTTAGCAAAGCCTGTTAGATATAGGGCTGGGTAAGCTTCAGGAAGAGAGGGAAGGGGGTGTGTTCCTGGGGGTGGGAGGGAGGCAGAGGAGGGGCCATGTGATGACGGCAGGTCACAGAGGGGTCCTCCTGTGAAAGTAGGTGCTCAGAGTGAGAGCTGGCAGAAGGGAGCCCCGAGATCCTCAGTCCCAACTTGGAACCTGAAGAAAGATTTGATAGGAGCCTGAAGTTCCCACAGAAATGGGCTGCACATCTGTTTATCTGGATAGCAAAGAAAACGGTGGTGCAAGATCAGTGCATGCATCCACACAGGCGGAATTGTAAGCACACACACACACAACTGTACACGTGCCACCACACACTTGCCCCCAGCCATGCTCTGCCACAGACACACTGCATGCTGGGAAGTGGAAGGGAGCGGGGAGCCATGTAGAGCTTGGGTCCTTCAGGTCTCCTGTTTATCACTGTGGTGTTATGTGAGGCAGACATGTGAGCAAGGACGTAGGAGTCTCCCCTTTCCTACATCTCACTGTCTTGCCTGGGCCTTCAACATCCGGATGCCTAAGACATGGGAGAGTGTGCATTCCCCTCATTACCTCCCTCGTCATGCCTCATGGGCATCAAGGACCAGGTTTGAAAACTACTGGCTGAGTTTATAACCCATGGCTGGTAATATATGTGCATTTTGACAGGCGTTTCCTTAAGGCGATATCTTAACCCTTGCCACCCCCTCCAAATTTCAACCACGTGGTGCGCAGAGCGGTTGTGGAGAAGGGAATCTTAAAGCATTTATTAAATCTTTGACTGGTGGAGGAAGGCCCTTGCTGTCGTAGGAAGTCTGGATGCTTGCCCTGGACTGGTGTTTAATGAACAGAATGACCTTAGGGCAGTCAGTGAAATCTCTGCACCACGGCGTTTAGTAGGGTGGAAAATTCTCGTGTTCAGGCACAGTGTTACCAAAAGGCTTAGTGTAGAAACCAGAGCTAGCTGGGCCTGAAGCTGGGTGATTGGGCATGGGGTGGTGATGGTGTCTGCACCCCAATCTCCTGCAGGACCCCCTGAGATAACTCCTTGGGACTCCTAGGAGCACGGGGTGAAGCTTGCTGAGCTAGCGGGCCTCCGAGGTCTCCTCAAGCAGCAACAGACTGGGATTGATTGCATCTCCGTGCATGCATGCTCGATCTGCCTGCATGGATTCTACCCGGGTTAGACTGGGGTCGCCTGCGATGGAAAACCGTGGCCTTTGTTTTATGCTGGCTAGGTGGGCATTGAAGACCTTGACTGAACCTCAATGCTGGGGCTACCAAAAAACGTGAGGAATGTTGTGTGCCAGCCAAGCCTTTTATTGGCCTATTTATAACTCTTCCCAAGAAGGATTGCATAAATTCCAGCCATTCTGTGAGGCTCTGGGAGGGGGGGCAGGGGGTGGAAAGTTAACAATACCCTTCATTTTGGTCTTCCTAAGAGTTCGATTTTCTATGCTGTGGGGATGGCCTATAGACAATGGTGAACAATGAGTGACTTTTGTTGCTATAAGAGGCATTTTCTAAGCCCCTCTGAAGAAGACGGGGTATGTGAGTGTTGGCATTTTCATCAGATTAGATGTCAGATTTTGTTCCTCAAGCAACTGATGAAGTGGAAGAAGAAGGAAAGTAAAACAAAATCCAGCTTTTGTTTGATTGAAGGACAACAAAATGAGGGACAGTTGAAGATCTTGAAATATACAGAGTAGCAAGACGCAGCTAGGCAATTCCACAGCCGCCAGGTGCCCATTAGAAGTCTGCAGCGAAGGGCATAATATTATGCATAAGGGAGAAGAAAAACATGTGCTTTTATGTTAATTGTGTTGACGTTAAGCAATGTCCAAACCTGTAGAGAATTTTTATAAGATTTTATTTGAGCCAAACTGAAAACAGTCGCCAGGAAGCAAGGTCTCAAATGCTCTGGAGAATAACCGTTTTGCAGTTTCTTTCTTTTTTTTGTTTAAATTAAATTTATTGGGGTAACAATGGTTAATAAAGTTACATAGGTTTCAGGTAATACATCATCTATATATCACATTGTGTGCTCACCACCCAGAGTCAGTTCTCCTTCCATCACCATGTGTTTAATCCCCTTTACCCTCACCTACCACCCCCCTCCCCTGACCCTCTGGTCTGTGTTTATGAGCTTTTGTTTCTTTATTTGTTTGTCTTGTGCCTTTGTTGTTTTCAGTTTTTATATCCCACATATCAGTGAAATCTATGGTTCTCGACTTTGTCTGTTTGACTTATTTCACTTAGCATGCTGATCTCAAGATCCATCCAGGGCCGGCCAAGTGCCTCAGTTGGTTAAGAGCTTGCCCTCTGAGCAACAGGGTCGCTGGTTCAATTCCCAGCCTGAGCTGAGCTGCCGCTGAGCTGCCAACAGGTGGCAGGATGGCTCAGCTAAAAAATAAAAAAAAAGATCCGTCCATGTTGTCGCAAATGGCACTATTTCATCTTATGGCTGAGTAATAGTCCGTTGTGTATCATTTTCTTTTATGCATTTGCGATTAAGGAGGGGACATAGGAAGTTGATAGTTAACAGGATCGTGTGCTGTCTTGAGGATGGCTTCCCTTATTCCAGAGGGGTGCTAAGCTAGATACAAAAGAACAAAGGTCAGAGTTTGCTTAAAACCTTTTACCAAACAAGCTACATGCCTGAGCGGGACTACCCGCCATGACCTGTCCCTTTAGGGCGTTAGGATACGATTCCCCTGTGAGGCCACTTTCCATAAAACCCGTTTTTCATCCATCATTGGACTCAGCAGACAACACTAGTATTTGCCTAAAAGACGTGAGGGAGATGAACTGACACATAGGTGGGAAAAATGGGCGAGGTACATTCATTCAATGTCCCTGCGTTTTTGTTCTCTCTCTAAGCACTGTTGTGGCTGTGTGTCACCTACCCACAACATCTAATGTTTCCTTTTCATTAATGCTCACGTCACAGTATTTTATAACTTCGGTTTGTCGTTGCCGCTGTGGCCTTTTGGTCGTGTAGACATGTGTTGCTGGATTTCAACATATTTGGCGAGATTGCATTGATCTCATTTTGTTGATGACTTCTATTTGAATTCCCGTCTGGTCCGAGCACAGAGTCTGTTTGATTCCAATTGCTCACGATTTGTTTTATGGCCCAGCATATGGTCTATCCTGGGGAATGTTCCCAGCGCCCTTGAAAAAAAAATGTGCATTATTTAGTTATAGTGTGTGTAGATGTGTTCTATAAATGTCAGTTCAGCCAACTTGGCTCATAATGTTCAATATTTCTTCTTAACTGAGAAAAATGTAAACTGTTTAGGCATCCTTCACAGGGAAGGTCAAATGATAAGCAAGAATAATTGGGTAATTTTCCAGACAAACGGGAAACACCTGCTCCTTCAATAAAGCCAAACTAAACCCAACTTTTTATTATTGAGGTAAGAAATAAGGATATTTGATTTGATTTCATTATCTAAATTGCCCACAAGTTAAACTTCCAATCTACTTTTCCTGTTAAATTTTAACAAGATAAAGACCCCAGACTTGCTAGTTGAAAACAGTGATTCTAAGGATTCTCAGGACACCCAATAGTGGTGAATGTATCTCTCTCTACTTGTCAAACAGATGAAAGGAACATTTTACATAAAAATATATTCCACACATCACGCAGAGAGATACCTTAAAACTCACTTAACAAGCTACTCTGGGACCATGTAAAACATAACGCAATGTTCAACAGTCTGACGTAACAAATTTTACCAGTTTTCTGTTGTATAAAGTCATTAGGTACGTTAATTAAACATATAGTTACCACTCATGTAATAATACTGACCCGTACAACAATCCGTAATTTTGCCTCTGTCTTCTCAGTAACTGAATGTTTTAATAGAATTTTAAATTTCACCAGACATAGTTTTTAAATGTTCCTTCCCTCCCGTTCAACAGCGGAGAGTCACTGTCCTCTGATACAACATGAAAAACATGCAAATACCTCCAAATTCATCACTCTTTGCTGTATAACCTTACAACATGGAATTGGGCATCTTCCTTCTCAAGCCCTCGTTTTCTGTCCAGTAGCAAGTGGTCTGCTTATCACAGAGACGCCTTGCCGAAGCCTGGGCCCAACTAAAGTTTGATGACGCGCCGAAGGGGAAACTCTTAGATCTGTGCATTCTGAAGTGTCTGTCCAGCGTCCGTCCAGACAGAAACAGTCTGTGCTGCAGCTTGTGAACTGCGGTGGGCCCTTCTTCACCTTTGAGCTGCACCAGGTTGTTCTGGGGTCACGAGGACCCCTGCTGCATGAAGAGAATAGATGTTGGGCTGGCCGAGTGACTCAGTTGGTTAAGAGCGCGAGCTCTGAGCAAGAGGGTCGCTGGTTCAATTCCCACATGGGCCAGTGAGTTGCACCTGAGCTGAGCTGCCTCTGAGCTGCCTGTTGGCAGGATGGCTCAGTTGGTGAGAGCACGTGCTCCTAACAACAAGGTTGTGGGTTCAACTCCCACATGGGATGGTGGGATACACTCCCCTCACCCCTTGCAACTAAGATTGAACACGGCACCTTGAGCTAAGCTGCCCTGAGCTGCCAATGGGTGGCTGGATGGCTCACTGGTTAGAGCGTGTGCTCTTAACAACAAGGTTGCTGGTTCGACTCCCACATGGGATGGTGGGCTGCGCCCCCCACAACTAGATTGAAAGTGCTCTTAACAACAAGGTTGCTGGTTCGACTCCCACATGGGATGGTGGGCTACGCCTCCCTGCAGCTAAGATTGGACACAGCACCTTGAGCTGAGTGGCCACGAGCTGCCAACAGGCCTGATGGCGACTGGACTTGGAGCTGAGCTAGCTGTGTCCTCCACAACTAAGATTGAAGGACAACAACTTGGCTGTTCCCCTTCCCCAATTCCCCAACAAAATCTTTTTTTTTAAAGATAATAGATGTTCAGTCCCCAAGAACGGGCCGCTCCGTCTGGACCCTCATCTGTGCAGGCCGGTGCAGCTGTGTTGGGTGTCAGAAGGAGAATGTAGCTCCACTGCAGTGTGTAGCTGAGAAGCTCCAAGTCTGCTGTCTGTTTGCCATATGCCAGGGGTACATCTCAATGTCAGACACCTGTTCACACCGGACGGCTTTCTAATTGATGGGGATGCACCAAGCATGTTGATCAGAGCGAAGTGTAGTTACTGCTTTGGAAATAAAATAGCCCTGTTGCTCCCACTCCTTAACCTTTGTGTATGGCTCAGGTCATTGAAGAGTTAGTTCAAGCCAAAATGGTCTTAAAACTAAACTCAAATATTTAACGTGGTGTTTGGCAGTGAATTGTCACTAAGCCTGGTGGTTTCCATCCAGGAAAGTTTTGGGTTCTTAGAGTCTTTTCCCATCTTGGTGGGTGACAGGGAAGTTGTAACGCCTCTGACAGGGGTCGAGGGTTCCAGCAAGTACACTGAACAGCGCACCCTGATAATCCAGATGTCATTTTGACCTCCATGTAAGCAAGAAAATCTACACTTCTCTGAAGCTAGAATGACACAGTTTTACAGGTAAAGCATAATTTTTTTCCCCTCACAATTTTGACACACATTGGATTTTTCCAGATTGTAAGTCTTATGTAACTGGAGGGTGAGACCGTCCATTGTTTTATTCATAACTTTACTCATACGTTTATTCATAAGAGTATTTCACCATTTGGGGAGATCATATCGACGGCAGTGATGCCACTCGCGCCGGCTGAGTTGCCATTTACATGATTTCATGTAGCTAGGTTCTATTACGTTGTTGTCATGCTTGACAAAGAACTTTTTTTGGCTTCTGAATTTCGTTTTCTGTAGCAACCTGCAGTTGTGTGTGTGTGGGTGTAGGGGGGAAGCACATTGGAAAATCCATCCGCATTCACAGAGAATTATGGCTCTATCCAGGGATTAAATGAAGAAATAGCTAATTTAAAACATACATACCCGCATTGTCTACACATAATTATGAAAGGAGCTCGCTGTGTTATGCCAGTTATAAACCTGTTTCTATATTTTGAGAGAGAGAGAGAGAGAGAGAGAGAGAGAGAGAGAGAGAGAGAGAAATGTAGCAGTTCAGAATTACCTACCGACGTCTGCTTGGGAGGCCTGGGC
>NW_017732177.1:414062-416261 GCF_001890085.2 Hipposideros armiger | reverse complement strand
TTTAATTTCATTTCCCTTTCATTTCTTAACAAATCTCCAATTAGATTGTTTTAAGAAGACAAATGCTTTGTACCCAAAGATCAAATAAATGATAATGCACTATGCTGCTATTCTCATTAGGAAAGTATTTCAGAATTTACTAACGGATGATATAAAGCGTAGAGATTACGAGGAAAATATTTACAAATTTTGAGCTGGCCTCGTCAGGCTGCTACTAACTCCGTGTCCGGCTTCACTTTTGGAATCATGTGCCTTCAGTGAGACGTCGTTCAGAAGTTTAATTTTAAGGGCCGTGAAGGAAAGTAAGCGGGATGTATGGCTTCCCGCCTGGAGGGCAAGTAGCTGAGGTGTCCGGTGCGGTGTCACATGCCACCCCTGGACTCTTTCTGGGGCGTGAACAGCTGTGAGAGCAGGGGTTCAGAATGGCATGTGACTTCCCTGCTGTGGCTCCTGGACAGCCTCCCTGGGCAGACGTGTCCTTGGGTTTTCCTGCAACACAATACAATGATGCTCTACATGCATGGCCTCCTATGCTTTACTAATACCAAAGGAGAAGCAGAGAACACGTGGAAATTCCTTTCATGTTAGGAAGGGTCTTTCTAAGACCGCGTAGTGCTGGTTTCCATATTATAAAGAAAAACAACAACAAACCAACAAACATCACAAACGCATTCCCATGTTGGCATCCACGCGCACACACGCGGTCAACAGAGGTGGCCTTCTCCCCTCGTTTTAAATCCTGCAGCTGAAGTGGAACATAGGCATGGCTGAGTGAGTGAGTCCAAAAGAGGGTGACAAGGGCTCTTTGGTTGAAAGCAAAAGAAAATGCTCACTCTACCATAATGCCGAGAGCATCGTGAGGTACCCAGGTGGGCAGAG
This sequence comes from Hipposideros armiger, assembly GCF_001890085.2. Lineage (NCBI taxonomy): Eukaryota > Metazoa > Chordata > Mammalia > Chiroptera > Hipposideridae > Hipposideros > Hipposideros armiger. Next base: position 415,382 of record NW_017732177.1, on the reverse strand, counting down.
GGCAGTGGAGGTGGTACAGCCGTGCTGGGTTTCTCCACGACAGACAGGCACCGCTGCTAGTTTGCGTTCGGTGTTTTCCTTCTGTTTTGCGCAGCTATCGGTTTAGGCGTGTTGGTACTCTGTGCAGCACAAAGTGATTCGTGGCAGATTATTATTGCAGTTGTGCCATCTACCATTTAATGTACTTTCCTTTGGTTTATTATTTTTTGTGTTATTTTAAGTTTCTGAGATATCAATATCTGTAGATATGTTTTCTTTTCCTTTGCATTTTCTCGGATGTCTTTTTATAGAGGAGACTCAGAGAGGAGAAACAGGGAGAGGCAATTGAGAGCCCGGAGTATGTACTTAAATGCAGCTGCTGGGGAACATGGGCAGCTTCTGTGCACTCTTGTCCTGACCTCCACATTGCTGCCCTTGATACCAGGGTTGGTCTGTGTGTCTTCAACCTATACACGCTTGCCCTGCAGTGTGAGCTCATTACCTGGCATCTCAGCACGGCCCGGAGATGTGCCCGGTAACAGGCACCCCCAGGTGCCCGGTGCCCCCGTGTGGAGAAGTCCTGCTTCCGTTTCTGCTTTGTGAGCCTGGAAGGCACTCTGCACCCATCACAATGGGACCTGTCCTCCTGGAAGACCGCACCTGGTGTGGGAGCAACTGCATTACCCAATTAGGGGTTTCACTTTCCATCCTCTTTCGTTCAGGTGATGCTCTGCTTGCATGCCTTCTCCTGAAAATGAAGCATGACCCAAATAAAACAAAAACCCCGCGGAGATATTCTACTGCATACATCCGATAGATCTCTTAAAGCCAAACTGCATCGCTGGAGCTCTGCCTGACTGTGCTGTCAGTCATCCTAGGGATAAGAACAGACTTCTCTCTCCTGCTGGAGAGAGAAAGGGGGCAAACACACAGAGAGGGTCCACAGCACCCTGGTGGGGAAAGCCCAGGTCGGCTGGCACAGAAACAATCCGTGGCTGAACAAGTACACAGAGAATGACTAGGAGCCGAAAAATCATTTGCGTTATGGGTTTTCGTTTGGGAAGATGGTGAGATAAATGTTTGAATTATTGGGGAGTTCCGCTGTGTCAGCCTTGACATCATGGACATTTGGGACCCATGATTATTAGTGGTGGGGGCCATCCTGTGCACTGTGGGATCCTTAGCAGCATCCGTGGCCTCTACCCACTGGATGCCAGTAGGAAGCCCTGTCACCAGTCACAGTACCCAAAAGTGTTTCCAGGCACTGCCCGAAGTCCCCTGGGGGGTGCAGAATGGCCCCAGATTGAGAGCCACTATTCTAAATGGTTCTGGACCCCCTTT
>NW_017732177.1:390300-412571 GCF_001890085.2 Hipposideros armiger | reverse complement strand
ACCTGGCTAGCAGTGAGCAGAGTTGGGATTCAAACCAACTAAGCGATTCAAATTCATTTAGTTTTAAACTTTGAGATTTTGACTGCATTCTGTTTCCAGAAACTTTGCAAAATCTGGTTCTCTGCTCCCACAGTAAAATCTGGTTCTCTGCTCCCACGGTAACCTGATTTCCGGGCATCAAGAGAGTTTTTTTCTTTCTCCCCCTTCCCCTCCCCTTCTCCATTCCCTTTCCTCTCCCCTTCTTTCTCTCCTCATCCTCTCCCTCTCTCTGGAACCAGAAGTGCTGAAGGCCACCGGTCTGGCCAAACCCTGGGTAGGAAGTCCAGGGGGACTGAGACATCCCACAAGCAGAAATCAACCAATGATGTCGGGGGATTCACATTCTGTACCTCGGGCCCCCTCACTCCTGGGGCCGGCGGGGAGTTTAGGAAGAGAGTGGTAGGGTGTGAGCATGGTGGAGAAGGGGGTATTTATGGGGAGCACACTGTACCATTTCGCCGGTTCCCTGAGGGATTTAAGTGCCAGGTGCCCACGGTGGTGGGTGCCTTAAACATAGAGCTTGGATTTGCTGCTTCTCCCCTCTGTCACTTCCCCATTCCCCACGGGGGTCCTCTGCACTCTCAAGCTCTTGCATTTGAATCCTTGCCTTAGGGCCTGCTTCTGAAGAACTCCAAACTAGACCGGTACATGCCCTGTGACCCTCTTTCAGGGTAAGAGCTTGGGAAACTTGACTAAGGCCGAAAGCTAATAGGTGGCAGAATGGGTTCAGACACAGCCAGCCCGAGTCCTGCGCCATCTCTTCACAGGCAGACCGTCCTGACTCCTACACATCCCGTTGACAGCTGCTGTCACAAACGACCGCACACCTAGTGATGTAATGCAACAGGCTTACAGTTTTGGAGGTCAGAGGTCCAGAATCAGGGTCACGGGGTGTGATGGTGAATGTTATGTGTTGACAGGACCACGAGGTGCCCAGATGACACATGATTCCAGGCATGCCTGTGAGGGTGTCCTGATGAGCGTAGCATTTGAGTCTGTGGACTCACTGAGGCAGATTGCCCTCCCCAGAGTGGGACATCTCATCTCATTGTTTCCGCCTTCACACTTGGATGGCATTACACCCTGGCTCTCCTGGGTCTCCAGCTTACAGACGGTAGGCTCTGAAACTTGTCAGCTTCCAGAATCCCGTGAGCCAATCCCTTATCATAAATCCCCAGTGGTTCTGTTTCTCTGGAGAATCCTGACTAATGCTCTAAGCTAAAATCAAGTGGTCAGTGGGGCTGGCTTCCTTCTGGACGCAACTTGCTTTTTCCAGCTTCCAGAGGCCACTGGTCTCCCTTGGCTTGCGGCTCCTTCATCCACCATCAACGCCGGCAACAGCTGGTTGGATCTGTCTTATGTGGCGTCACTCTGACACTCCTTGTCTGTTGTCACATCTACTCCCTGCTTCCCTCTTCTAAGGACACTTATGATGACACCAGGTCCACCTTAATGACCCTTATCATTTCGCCATCGTGAGGTCTTTAACGTCTTCACATCCGCAGCATTCCCTTGGCCAGTAATGTAGCACAGTCACAGGGTCTGGAGAGCATGGCATGGACATTCCTTGGGTTTCTTATTCAGCCTGCCACAGTGAACCTCCTCTGAAGACAAAACACATCCCCATCCTACAGTAAAAAATAAAAAAATCTCGAGTTGTTTCCATCTCACTTGGCCAGCTGTGCATTCCACACAAGGTAATGTTCTCTGACAGCTTTCTATATTTCATAAGTGAGCCAGTGCCCCTGACACCCTCCGTCTGTAACCCTAGAAATGCTGTGTTTCTAATCCTGACATTTGTATGCAAGGAGCTTGGCGAGCATGAGTCTCAGCCTGCCTCTTTCAGGCAGAATGTACATTAACTGTTGTGCATCTGAGTGTGAATGGGAAAGAGCTGTTTTATGTTAAGCAGTACGGAAAAACAGATTCTGTGTCTCGCAGTCCAAAACAATGGCCTGTCGACTACAGGCACTGAAGTACTTTGCTGAATAATGCATGCCACATTCTGTGGTATTAAATTTGATGAGTGTATCTCCAAAGGGATTTATTTATATAGTAATCCATCAAGGAGTAAATTGGTAAGTGAAAGGTTCCCATATTTACCCAGTTATTACATATTTGCATTTACCTTGGAACAGCCTTCCCTGAACACTATTGAACAATTAAAATTGGAGATTTTTTTTCCCATAAGGGTACTGCATTTCAATGAAGATCAGAGATAGGAAACAGATGACAAGCAATGGGAAAAAAGCAAGGTTTTGTGAATGTGCTTAGTTGAAATAAATGGAGTAATCCAAACAAAAACCCAAACCCCCAAAGCAACAAGACAGGGAAGTCTCAAATCTTTGCTTTGATTCTCTCAGAAAAGCTTCCGAGATGAAATTTGGATGGAATTTGACAGGGAATGTCTTTCGCATGTGTAACATACAAATCTCCCAAGACAGTCCTTGGAAAGAATTGCGTTCCAAGACACCTGTGGAATGTTGCAGCTCGAATATTCATGAAGCAATAAAAGGGGAAACAAGACCTTGCCATGAAGCGATGAAAAATGTGGATGGAGAAAAATGCCTGGTCAATGTCAGACCATTAAAAATTAAGGAAAACGACCAGCCTGGAATTTGGAACCATCGTCTTTAAATATCTGCATTATTCTCTCTTCTAATTCTAGAACACCAATTAAATATACTAGACTTTCTCACTCTGTCTCACTCTACAACCTTTCATGTTTTCTTTCTTTCTTTCTTTCTTTCTTTCTTTCTTTCTTTCTTTCTTTCTTTCTTTCTTTCTTTCTTTCTTCCTTTCTTTCTTTTTCCTTCCTTCCTTCCTTCCTTCCTTCCTTCCTTCCTTCCTTCCTTCCTTCCTTCCTTTCTTTCTTTCTTTCTTCCTTTCTTTCTTTCTTTCTTTTTCATCTCCACTACTTTTTGGATTTATCTCTGCTTCAGTAAATCTTTCTTCAGATGAACAAAAAATTAAGTGAAACATGCGGGTGCTTGGGCTGCCAATCCTTCATGTTTTTCTACAATTCCGGGAAAGCCCGTAATCCATCACTCATCATGGGCTCGGAGATGGGGTCCTGTGTTTTGAGCAAAAGGATTGGAATGTATAAGAGGCTGTTGGGGTTTGACATTATGTCTTCTTTAGCTGCTTTCGGAGGCACCCTTGGAAGACAAATCAGAACCTCGGTTGATGAATTGCTGACATTCTCTTTTGCGTTGGGGGAAAAAATAAACCATTTCAGCAGGCGTGCTGGAGTTTTCCTACTCAGGCTTTCTCTGCCAATACCTGACTGTCTCTTGGAAAGATAATTAAAACCTTTTGTCCATCTGATGTCCACTGTAGTGCTATCTTCTTTCAGATACGCTGCTCTCCTTTGTAGCTTTGCCTCCTAGCCTGAAGCTGGGCTGGGCGTGGGATGTTCTCTATCTGTGACACTTTCCTTCACTCTTATAACTCCTTCTGCTCCCCCATCACCATTTATTTATTTATTTATTTATTTATTTATTTATTTATTTATTTAACTCACAGAAGCATGCACTCTCTTTATTTCATTTTGCTATAGCCAGACCCAGCTCCACGTACCCAATCCCAACACCAAACAGAAAAGTCTCAATGAGTGTAGGAAAGTGTCAGTGCCTAACTAGTCGCCCAGACAGGCATGGGACAATGTCACTCAGATACTTACAGTGATTATCCAATAAATAGTGCAGATGCCAATCATAGCGGAGACCACTAAAGGGAACTCGAGTTACAGCAGGTACAGAGCCCCTGTCCTCGTGGAAATTCCAGACAAATGACTCAATAATTCAGTAATTTACTTAGTATCATCATAGAAGACAGTGAGTGCTAAGGAGGTAAAGAATGTGTGTGGTGCAAAATTAAATGCAGTCACCAGGGAAAGCCTTGCTCAGAAGGTGACTTTTCAGCAAAGACTTGAAAACAAAACAACAAAACAAAACAATTTCATTTGCAGTGCCCTGGCATCACAGGGCCACTTAAAAAAACCCCCACAAAAAACGTCTTAGCTTGGTTGACCCCAGACTCTCCAGGATGTAATTATTTGGATTCTAATCCCTTGCAGAGGGAGACTTTCATTTAGTAATACTCACAGAAAACTTTCTTCCACATGAGAACCAGTGGGTGCCGGAGAGCGAATATGTGAGTCCCTGCATCTCCCCCTCCTGGGGACCCCAGGTCTCCAGAGGTGTCTGCATTCCAGCGTCCTGCTTGGATGCAAGGCGTTTGTCCTGGCTTTGGATGGGTCACAGTGACGGACGTTCCCAAGCTTTCAACCAGGACTTCGTTTTCACTGCCCTTGTTGTTTGGGAACCATAGGGGTTTCCTTACTTTTTGTGTTTCCCAAGGAAAATGAAACACTTAACAAGAAATGTTGGTTGTATTTTACGCGACATTTCTACGGGCTTTGCCTTGAGGCTGTCTCAGGTCGCTCCGTTTCCAAATTGTCAGAGACAGAAATTAAGACTTTCTTGGGTTGTTAACAAAATAACGGGCTGCCTTCTGTGACCTTGAGGCTGGCCTGCCGTGACATTGTGACCCAAACGCTTAGTCTGTCTCAAAGTCCTGAAAGTATGTGTGTATGAGAAGTGAGCTTTCAGGGTCTCCTCTGTGGGGTGGCCTTTCATCCCTCAATGAATCAGGGAAGTTCCTTTTGCGCTTCAAATGTGCTGCCTTGGCGAGAACATTTGTAGTTTTCTTCATCTTACTTGCTGACCTGGGTAAACCAACCTGCCTGAAAGCAGTCAAGGTTGGGATCACGCAAAAAATATAGAAACGAAAAAGCTGTTTCCTTTTTGGCAAATATTTGTTGACAAGCACTTTCAGTGTTTGCAGACTTCTGCTGAAGGGGAAACAGCACTTACACCCAAAAGCCCTCATCATCTAATCACAATACAGAGCTTTTCAGGAATGTTCCGCTCTTCGACATGGGCCCCTGGGATTCAATGACCCGAATGCATAACTCATGTTAGCTAGAGGGTGCCTGTCCCCATTCTGTTGTGCCGTGCGTGGAGGTCCCTGGCAACCCCCCCAGATTCCCAAATGAAATGCACTTCTAAATTTCATGACAATTGCTTTACTTTTCCGGACATTTTTTGAATTGGTCATTGTGGGCTGAATTCTCAACATAAGACAATGACTCTTTTGAGGAACCTGTTTCTTGAGGAGGTCGGGCGGTCAGCCTCTTGTCGCCAAGTCCCCCAAGACATTTGAGCTTCCTGAGAACGCGAATGCCGTGTGATGTCGGGATTGTTGTCATGGAGGGGTACTGAACAGGAAATGTGTCAGCCCAGAAAAGGAGACCCCCAGCAAATCGTAGCTGCTGGGATTCAGCTCAAACCAGAGCCGAGTTTCAATCACTGTGTGTTTCTCAGAGTTTCATAGAGGAACGTGAAGAACCATTCACAAAGCATGGCCTGTTATCAGAGTACATGAAATTCATTAAATGACTTGCACTCCTCCATTCTTTCTTTCTTTTTATTGCACGTGGGAAGGAACTGATTCTCAGAGAGCCACCTCTTGTCATCCGCTACCTGGGTTGGGTTTAGAAGCAAAGATTGGATAGTCGTTTGAGTACTTAATCCCTTGTCCCTCTTGGCCAACTCCCAGTCTTAAGGACAGAGGCATCTTAAATTGTAATCCTGACTCCCAGGGCTCTCCAGCTATACCCCGACCCTTCATGCTTTCTGGCACACACTATTCTACAAATAAGGCAATTGAACATCCGGAACAAAGCCTCACAGTGGTTCATAGTGGTTTTCCATCCCTGCATCCTTGGCGTTCAGGCAGTGCTGATCTAGCCACACATCTCTAGCACGTTGGTTCTCACGATATTTGAATTGAACAGACGGTGTGTCTTCTCAGCTCACAGCCAGGCGGTGGTCTGAACGAGGAATTCGTCAGCGAGTGTGTGGTGAGGGAGCAGAGATTAGAGGCCAGAGGCAGGGACCCTCACGGCAGGCTCCTGGCATTGGGGTCAGAGCGCTCCCAGCTGCCGGTGTGGACTGCCCGTGCCTTAATGTCTTCATCTGCCAAACGTCAGTGATGAAAGTGCCCGCTTTATAAGCTTGCTATGGTGATGCAATGAATTCATATCTACAGACCCTCTAGAACAATCTCTGGCATAAGGCGGACGTTGTGGATATATTTGTGAAATTAAGTGATCCAAAGGTAGGCTGTGTCTCCTTCACCTTGGAAGTTCTGATTGAGGCAGCTCCAATTGCCTCTGTGTGTGTGTGTGTGTGTGTGTGTGTGTGTATCAGACCCTATGTGCATCCCCCTTTGTTATTATACCTGATAGAAGAGCAAGGATGTGTTGTTTGGCTGCTTTCTGAAATTACATCTAAAATGTACTGCTACTGAACAGAGAAACTGTTGGTGACATTAATAATAATACTTGTCACACTAAATATTATAGATGAATTATTATGTTTCAGACACTGGTGAAATTTACACATAGTAACGTGTCTAATTTTCAAGTAAGTTCTATGATGTACGTGATCTTGACTCCACTTATTGGTGGGGAGACTGTACGAGGCCATTATCAACTCTTCTTCTCATAAGTGTAGAAATACCTAAGCCAGCAACCTCATAATTCCCTTATTAATTGGGAATTAATGATACAGAGAGAATCACTGAAGACATTATCTCCTGCGTTTATAAACACTTATATTTAAAGCTGGTATATCACGTAAGGAACCACTGAACTTTGTGATAAGTCTGTACATTTAAAGCTCTGTAGAATTATCTGGTCTGTGATTCCGACTCCAACTAAGTATGCTTTTTACACTTCTTCATTTTTTACGATTGTGGTGTGTTACATTGCACTGCGCTGTGTTGTATTCTCTCCTTCCTTTTCACGTTTAACATGCACTCTGGGAAACCCCATTTTGCAGTGCTCATGTGGGAGTCTTGGAAGGCAATGGAGGCTCTTGGCTTCTCATCGATTTTTGTCCAGGCTTGGATAGGACTGGGTTGGGCGCAGGTGTGAAGGATTTTTAATTTCCTGAAGTGGGTTAAAAATGGCCTCAGATTCTTTGCAACGCCTTCCTCAAGAGGTAGACTCTATTTGTTCCCCTCGTGGTTTGCATTTGACTAGTGGAAAGGGACAGGGTGAATCTTTCAGCCAAGACCTCTAGTGGCTTTGAAGCTTTCACTCTTGCACCCAGAATCCTGAGCCCACCTTTTCTGAGGAATCCAGGGATGACAAAACCACATGGGGCGGGAGGTGGCCATCCCAACCATTGTAGCCTCTCCACTAAGGCTCCAGACATTTGACAAAGAGCATCTCAGAACATCTAGCTCATGGCTGCAGCCCCAGGAGTGAGCTAGGGCAGGACAAACAGAAGTATCCAGTCAGCCCCCAGAGTCATGAGAAGGAATATATTGCTGTTGTTTTAAGACACTGAGATGGGGATATTTGTTATGCGGCCATAGCTAGCTGACACAGTAGTCCTGGAAGATAGACAGTTCTGAGGTATGGCCCCTCTAGTCTTCTTTGAAAGGCTCTGTGCTTCCAGAGGGCAGCTCTGCCCATCAGCACTGACGTTCATAAGCGTTTCGGAGACAAAACTCAAAGCACCAAGAGGTGGAAAGGTCACTGCTGCTGGAGTTATTTCTGGCCAGACGTATATGCTTGAATGAGTGGGTTCTTGAAGAGATGAAACGCAATAGGATTTTATTCTTTCCATTTAAAAGACAGCTGTGCGTCATAAAGAGCAAGTTCTGGTGTTCTTTACCTTTGCAAAAATCTTGTGATGTCCTACGAATCACGTTTTCAGTCATCTGTTGATCAGTGATTCAATCTCTCCCTTTCTAGCCTTTGTAACTTTTCCACACAAAAAATAAATATACAAGAAATCAGAGGTTTGCTTCCTCCCCACCCTCCTGACCCAGCTTATTATGTGGAAATAACTTAGTCAAAAAATTATAAGGATATTAATATTACTGAACTTAGTCATTAGAGCCAATTTTATTTGAGAGTATGAAGGTGGGGAGTGAAGGGAATAGAAAATAAAATCAACAAGTTCCCTGGCTGAGCACACTTCCCTTCACCATTGAAGAAAATGCCGACGTGGGAGAACAGGATTAAAAATAAAATACAAATGCTTGAAACAATGGGGCACAGTTATTATTCTATGCAGGCTTTGCTTGGGACATGAAGACCAGGCCGTTATTTTAACTTGAAAATATTTCAGTGACATTCGGGAGACAGGAAGGATCAACATTTAAATGTATTCAAATTATCCAGTTCAGATGGTTTTCTATCAACCAGCCACCAAATGCAACTTCACTAACTTGTTCAACCTTTGTTGACAGACTTACTTGGTTATCTGTACTCTCTGTGGAAGAATCTAGGGTATTTGGCTATGTGGGGTGGTTAGAAATACTCTACTGGGTATTTGTGTGATGTCAGACAATTGGAATCTCTTGGAACTGTATACCACCCATTGCATTTTAATGCTTAACACAAATATCGGTGGTATCCGTTCAAACTGGTGCCCCTTTCCCTGCTTCCCAGTAACTATGCTTATCCATATTTCTCAAACCAAAAATTGATTTTTCAAAACTGAAGAACTAGGGCTGGCCAAGTGGCTCAGTTGGTTAAGAATTAGCTTAAGAGCGCGAGCTCTGAGCAACAGCGTCGCCGGTTCGATTCCCACATGGGCCAGTGAGCTGTGCCCGAGCTGAGCTGCTGCTGAGCTGCCAACAGGTGGCAGGATGGCTCAGCTGGTGAGAGCGCGTGTTCCTAACAACAAGGTTGCCTGTCTGATGGTGGGCTGTGCCCGCCGGCATCTAAGACTGAACTTGGTACCTTGAGCTGAGCTGCCGCCCGGATGGCTCAGTGGATAGAGTGTGTGCGCCTAGCAACAAGGTTGCCAGGTTTGAGTCCCGCATGGGATGGTGGCTACGCCCACCTGCAACAAAGATTGAACACAGCACCTTGAGCCTAGAGGCCATGAGCTGCCAACAGGCAGCCAGATGTCGACTGGCGCTGTCTACAATGAAGCTTGAAGAACAACAACTTGGCTGGTCCCCCTCCCCAATTCCCCAATACTGTTCCCTTCCCCTGATTCCCCAACTAAAAAACAAAAACAAAAAAACAAGAAAGCTAAAGCACCAGAAGTTTTTAAAATAAGATTCCCAGGGTTATAAAAATTAAAACCCATTTTGCTATACATTTTATAAATTGCTTTTATTGAAAGGAATAGAATTGTGTTTGTGTATAATATATGCATTGAAAAAAGTGTCAGAATGCACATAAAACTGTTACCAGAGATTGGTGTGCACACATGTGAGCGAGTGGAGAAAAATTAGGCAGGGAGAGAGGAAAACGGTGGCTTTTTTTTTTAAAAATGATTAAACTTTTTTCAGATACGCTCCAGCTAGCACCTGCCACGCCAGCTCCGGACTCCTCATGGTCCCCAGGGCACGGCCTCCACGCCCATGGCTTTATCCCTTACTCATCGCGCTCTTGCAGCCTAGACTATCCATCGACACCTGTTCTTACCCCACGGAACTGGATGCCCAGCTCGGATGTCACTAAATCTGTACCCACCTTTTTGGTACCTTCCGCAGCCTCCCGTGAAGCCAAAACAAAACAGCAGAAGCGTTGCCTCCTTTGTCCATGGGCAGCACTTAACCGTATTTCATTTTAATCGGTTGCTTATGTGTTTTTTTTTCCCCATTAGGCTGTGAGTCCTCTGACAACAGGGATGATATTTTATTCTTTTTATCTGCAGCGTTTAGCAGGGTGCCCTGTGCTCTTCAATAATTGTGTGGAACTGAAGTGCAGACAACCTGCTTGAGGTGAATGGAGAGTTCACTTGATAAAAATGTTATTAATCTAAGAACACGGCATCCCCTCTCTGTATAATGTGCATTGAAATTGAATGTTCTCATTAAAAAACAAAAAAAAATCCCAACTAAACCTTTACATAAAAAACAGTCTGGTTGTGTTTTCTCTACAATAATACTTGCAACTCTGCTAGCTCTGTGAATGTCAATCATGTAAATAAATGTTAAGTAGCCCTGGCCCCAGGGAGCCCTGCCTGTAGATTTCAGCTGGAAGAACTGGTTGTGAGTAATTCTTAGGCAGCCGCCTCTTCAAACCACCTCTCCATCTTTCTTGAATCTCTTTGCTGCAAGTGTGCTTAAAACTGGCACAAGGGATATTGGATTCACTGGATATAAGTTACCGGATTAGGGTGATCGCTTGTGAACACCTGTTCATCATCCTTTTTGTTTCTAAAAAATCAGTATTCATTGCATTTCTCTTCCTGCCTCACCCGCACCACCAGCGTGACAGTCGTAGGGGGCTGTGTGCATTGGCAGCCTCAAGTGTGTTTAAAAAAAATACATGTAGATTCTATGTGTTCCATCAGAAATTAATTTTATGTACTTTGTCAAATGGCTTTCTAACGTAAGTGGATCCAAATGTAGCTTAAACCACTTCACACCACTTTACAATGTTCGTTGAATTCTGTTCTTGGATCGAGAGGCACAGGCTATAAAATCAAGCTGGCTTTGATTAAGCAACATTCACCCACATCAGGGGAGGCCAGAAAGTTTTCAGACATGTCTTTTTTTGCTAGGTGGTTAGAGATTGTACTGTCAGTGACCCCTGGCGTGGCGTGAATTCCTTTAGAAAGCGGAAGCTAAGTGGCTTCTTGATTTGTTGAACTCCGTCTTAATAGAGTCATGTCTCAGATACATAGGAGCATTTAATCACAAAGATAAGAGGATTGCTTGCTTTCTCTGTAATCGATTGAATGTGCAGCTAAGTCAAATTACACATGATTCAAGCACACTGTGTAGGTAGCAAAGTAATATGGAAAATTGCAATCCTGCGTGTGTATTTTGGTGGTGGTAATTTTATGTGTGCCTTCGCCATGAGCAACGTAAACCCTAAATGGTGCGGTTTTCTGCACACACGAGCCATTGCTTTTTAATAAATACAGGCAATCCAATTCCTTATCTCTACAAATTGCTACAATCCTAATGCTTGTCAGTGTCAATGTCATTTTTTTTTCTGTTTGTTTCTGAAGGTTTCCTTACATTGAAAACAGGATATGTCTTGGTCTTTTCATACAGCACTATCATGTGGACAGAAGACATTTAAAGAGAAACAATATCCAGTTTGGATTTCGTGGAGATGGAAAACTGCGTAAACACCCAGAGAACAGGGTCCCAGTATCCGGCTGCCTGTGGACTGGCGAGGAGGGGCAGTCTCCCCAGGGATTAGGGCGGATGGAAGGCACGGGAACTTTGAAGAAGGGAGGTCCTGCACATAAACCCAATCCCAGTAAAAACACCTCTGTCCACTCATCATCACAGTGAACAAAATAAAAGGAGAGATTCTGCTCAGCTTTAGGAAATTTACAAAGAGGAAGTTCTCTGTGCTGCTTTCCCTTTCTTTCTCTCCACAGCTGCATCGCTAGCTGAATCCTGCTAATTGCTCTTTTTAAATTTATGTTTCAATTGCAGTTGCATCTAGTATTATATTAGGTTCAGGTGTACAGCAGAGTGGTTAGGCATTTAGATAACTTACAAAGTGACCCCTTCTCCCCCAATTCGTCTAGTACCCATCCGACACCATGCATAGTTATCACCGTATTATTGACTATATTCCCTGTGCTGTACTTTACATCCCTGCGACTATTTGTATAACTGGAAATTGGTATTACTTAATCCCTTCACCTTTTCACCGATTCCCCCCACCCTCTCATCTGGCCTCCGTCAGTATTTTTCTCTGTATCTGTGAGACTGTTTCTGTTTTGTTTGTGCATTTGTTTTGTTTTCTAGATTGCACATATAAGTGAGAACCTACCGTCTTTGACTTCCTCTGTCTGACTTATTTCACTCAGCATAACACCCTCTAGGTCTTGCAGGTTGCTGATCAGCTCTCAGCTTGAGGTCCCTCCAGAAGCACTGACCTTTTAAAGGGGAACCGTAACATATTTGTTCCAAAGTCAAGAGGAAAAGGCATTGAGCATGCAATGCTCATAAGACGAGGGCCGGGCTGCCTCTCTGAGGTCACACCCTCACATCTCATCTCCTAGAAAGGCCACAAGGCACATGGGATGCACATGTTTGATATTCCTGTACATTTTCATCTCCAGGAGGCTCTAACTGGCAGGGTGGCACTGGCATTTTCATCGTCACTTACACAGGTCGTGGGATTTCTAGCCACAGGATTGCTCATCTTTGGGACATGAGAAAAAGGCAGTTATTTGACTTCAAGAAGTGGCCAGATGGCGTTCATCCTATTTGTGTGTTTTTCCGGGGGTGAATTAAGAGCAGGCTTTCCTGGTTGTGTAGCTCCTCTGTGTGTCACCTGTAAAGGTCCTTCCTGTCTTGTCCTTGGGCTACATACGTCTGAATTTTCATTCTTTGGGAGGGATAATTTCAAACTTGACCCAACGCCCATGATCCTGGAAAATAGAAACCCTCACTCCATGGTGTTTGGGGAAAAGCTTACTACAAAGAACTGCCATACTCCTTGTGACTAAAGGACGCATGGACAACCCGCTCCCCTGCCCTGTATATCTAGGACAAGGCCGGCCACAGACTCTCCAAATTCCAGCTCTTAGCCTCAAAAAGGTTTAGCTGAAAAGCTCGTCCCCACTGATCAATCACAACAAAATGGTCGTTGCTATGGCCTGAATGTCTGTGTCCTGTAAAATTCATAGGTCAAAACCCTAATCCCAAAGATGACGTATTAGGTGGTAGGGCCTTTAGGAGGCAGTGAGGTCAGGAGGGTGGGGTCCCCGTGAATGGGATCAGCGCCCTTATAACAGGGACCCTGAGTGTTCTTTGTCCTCTTCCGTTACGTGAGGACGCAGTGAGAGGGCGCTGGCTGTGAACCAGGAAGCGGGCCCTCACCCGACCGTGCTGATACCCTGCTCTCAGACGTCCAGCCTCCAGAACTGTGACAAATAACTTTCTCTTGTTTATAAACCACCCAGTCGGAGGTATGCACCCCCCACCCGCCCTACCCCCGCCCCTGCCAAGGCTTATTGAGATATAATTGACTTATAACATTGTGCACGTATAAGATGTGCGATGTGAAGATTTGTTACATGCATAGGTTGCAAAATGATCAATGTGGCATCTTGTCACAGCTGCCAGATAAGACTAACACACTTGCTAATCCAATTCTGATTCTCATCTTCCCCCAGGGCCTTGACCTTTGGTCCCCCGTCACCCTGAGCCAGCACATGGGCTCCCCTGAGAATAGGCTGGCCTCGGGGTAAACTGCTCTTTGATCTAGTGTCCAGCTAGGCGGCCCTTTCATCCCATTCCCTCACATCTGGGTCTTCTAGCTTTGCTTACTCCTCCTTATAACAGAAAAACCCTCTTGCCTCACCTTTGGAACCCTTGCAGTTTTTATGGTCAGATGTTTTCCTTCTGTCGGTAGTCACCCCCCTTCTACTGCTGCAGTCCCCTCCTACCCTCCATCCCTGGCAACGATCCTCTGAAAGAAGTCACTCCTTACCACACACACCCAGAGTGGTTTCTTCTTTCACAGCATCCTTTGAAAATATCACCGCCTGAATCACCTTTTCCAGTTTCACCTTGAGTCCATGCCCCACGGTGGCAAAGAGAAATGTACCCACGAGGAAGGAGAGATGATGGGGTGCTGTCATCAGTACCGAGTTTCCATGCAAATTACAGTCCCGACAGTCTAGGACTGTAGCTTGGAGCAGGACTGGATCAAAAACGAGTAAGCTATGGAGCAAACGAAAGACTGGGTGGGATATTGCAGTCTCTTTGCTTCTGTGTGCGCTAACAGTTTTAAAAAGACCCCCTTAAAAGAGTAATGTGGATCCTGTACCCTCAGATTTCACTTGAGTCAGAATCTCCCAGCAGGGTCGTAATCTCCCAGTGCCATGGGGAGTGTGATGGGAGGCTCTCCAATCTCCTGCACGATTTACCCAGAGCTCTCTCTGCAGGACTCAAAAAGCCACAGGAAGGCCAGACTGGGCAGGGAGAACAGTTCTTCTCACTGACTGCTGAATCCTTGTGAGCCTCGCCTTTGGGGGCAGATTTTATTTGGGCGTGGACTTCCCTGAGCCAAAGGAGTTGTTCCTGAGTACCCCACCCCCGTCATTATTCCAGTGGTATGAATGTCCAGACCAAGCCCTTTCCAGAATATTTCCCCTTTGTCCCCTGTGGTTTACTCTACAAGTGTGTTTTCGTGAATGGATGCAGCCGACGATGCAAAAATCTCAGCAACGCCCAAGGATCTTGGAACGGGACCCTGTTATGTTAGGGAAAGACATTGTGCAGCGTGAGATGCATACACGTGTATGTGTGCATGTGTAAGTACACACACACACACACACACGCACACACACACTGCATGCGAGCCCCCACCTCAACAGCCCTGGCTACCCAACACCACCCTGACTGGTAAGCCTCCATCTTCATTTGCGGGAGAGTTTGTTTTATCTGGGCGTTTTATCTGGTCATGGACAAGATTGCCCGCTCACCTGCCCCTGCCCTCCCTGCTGTCTGCTCCTCCGCTCACCCCCGTGGACCCACCCACGCACTCTTCAGGGGCTCGCTCCCACTTTCTTGGGGATTGCATGCCTCTTGTTGGTGATGCCCCGTTTGTACCTCGAACCTTCACTTCTCTTCTGAGCTCTAGACTCCTTCACTCCAATACGTCCACGTCCCCTCTCTGCTCGGGCAGCTAACAGGCATCTGAGGCTTCGCACTTGCATGGTGAAGTCTTTCTTCCTGAATCCTGCCCCGTGGCCTGTCTGGCCCACCTCCCTCACTGACACACCCATGCTTTCCGGAGCCACTTCCTCCTCTCTCCCTCTCATGAGCGACGTGCAACCCATCAGCAAATGTTGTGAGTTCGTCCTTCAAAATCAGTCCAAAACCATCCACCTTGTCACCACCTCCGCTTCTCCCAACCTGATCTCAGTGACTGTCACTTCTCACACGTGACTAGTCCTTTTCGTTGTCATAGTTGTCTTGGAAATGGGCACATTATCTTGTTTCTTTCTTTCTTTCCTTTTTTTACACAGGTCTTTAATTTTAGAATAATTTTAGAGTTCAGAAAAATTGCAAAGACACTACAGAGAGTTCCCACATGACCTGCGTCTAGATGCCCCTAATGTTAGCCTCTTACACACCAACAGTACATTTGTCCAGCTGAGAAGTTGGTACAATACTATTATCTATATTAGAGACTGTATTTTGATTTCCCAAGTATTTCCGTGAGTGTCTGTGTCCCAGAATTCCATGCGGGAACCCAAATTGCATCGAGTCACCTTGCCTCCTCGCCTTTGCTCTGTGATAATTCCTCGTTCCTTCTTTGTCTCTCATGACCTTGATGGTTTTGAGGAGGACGGGTCAGGTATTTTGTAGACTGACCCTGAAATGTGGGTTTGTCTGATGTTTGCCCCCAGTCAGTCTGGGATTTGGGGACTCCGGGTACAACATCACCAAAGTGAAGGGCCCTTCTCATCCCATCGCAGCCAGGACACGTGATGTCCACATGACATCCCTGTGATGTTAACCTTGATTGCTTGGCTGAGGTGGTGTCTGCCAGGTTTCTTCACTGTGAGTCTCCCCTTTTGCCCTTTCTGTGCAGAGTGATTCCTTTAGACCTTAAGTTAGTTCGTGTCCCCACCCCCCGTTCCTCAGGACATCCTAACAGCATCCAGTCTTGTTCTTACAATGACCTGCAAAGCTTTGCATGGCTGGGCTTGCTTCTGCCTCAATCGCCACTCCCATGATATTTCCACCCCCTGCCTCTCACCACCCCCAGCTTAGCAGTTCTAGCTTCTGCTGCTCCTCAAGCCCCCTAGGCGTGCTCGCATCCATGGCCCTTGTCAGCAGCACTGTCCCCACGGCCACCATATCTCTAGGACTCGCTGCCTTACCTTGCATCAAGTCTCTACATGCCCTCCTCAGCCTGTCAGAAGCTCTCCAGCCCTCACTCTCTCTGCCCCCTTTCCCAGGCCATCCACCCTGTCCTCATGGCCGTCTCTGCTTTTTCATGGCAGAGGCACGGATTCTGTTCCCTGCACAGTTCCCAATGCCTACTACTGGGATGGCCACGTGGGAGGCGCCCAAACACACATGTCAAATCAATAAATGAAGGGACGTTGATCACTAGCAACCTCTGTATTCAGTTTTGCATGGATGTTGGGGAAAAATATGCTATTTTCCGCTCCAGTGGTGTACGGAGAACCAGCTCTCTGATTGCAAAGTAGGAAACCAGCACGGAGTTCCATTTGCACACAGCTTTCCACCCTGCTTGCCGGAGTTTAGAATTAGAGTAAGCTCCGTAGAGTGTTTGCCTGGTTTTCAATGTCATGGCATTGAACCAGTTGAGTTAAAAATGTGAGGATTTCCTAAGAGTCTCAGTAAGGAAGTTCTTTGATCAGGTATTTCTGGGCATAAACACATCAGAGCATCAACCTGCTATGAGGTTAAGAAACTCTTGGGGGCACTCTTGCTGAGTGGCAGTCCCAGTCCCCCAAGGAAGGGTTAGCTTGTTTCACTCGGGCAAACCATGTCTATGTGCTTGTTACAGGGTTAAACCATCAGGAGTCTCTCAGTATCTACTGGTTGTCGGAAAAGTCATGACGCATTTTTGCAACGAAAAACATAGAAAAAAATACGTCATGACTTTCCCGACAACCCAAGAGTATGCAACAGAACCATGGAAATTCTCACTGGGCAGCAGCTACTTAAACAGAAGAAAACCAGCAAGGTCGCTTTTAAATAATATATTTTTATATGTTCATTTAAATTCCTGGGTATTTAAATTCCTGGGTTGTTTTTTTCCCTCCAGTCTTCAGGTCTCTGGGCAGTAAGGCTAATGTCCACCTCTGTCAGGATGAATTTGGGCAGTCCAAGATGAATTAGGTTTGCCTGGAAGAACCGTCTGTTTTCCTTCTTTCTCTCTACTTATGAACAAATATTTGGAGTAGGATGATGGTGCGCCAACCAAGTACTATGCCATGTGGTATGGATGGGCTGAAGGAATATTCCGAAGACGGAAATTAAAAAAAAAAGGCAGAAGCTGCAAATATGAAATGCTTTATGACTGACTTTCCCCATCACTTACTTATCTTGAGTTTATGAATATAATGATGGCAGACCCCCCTCAAAGTGAGATCAAAAGGAGAGCACAGACTGTCTGCAAAATTTCAAATATAGCACTAGCAGCAAATATTTTTATATATTACCCCAGTGGATGTAAATAGAAATCTCTTGCTATTAGAAATGTTGCTTTTGCTAATGACACATTTGGAAAAAATAAATAGTAATTATAGACGCTTCTTATCCCACTCCGATTTTGTTTTACCAACTTTGAACCTTGATGTTACCATATTTACAATTTCAAGGTCATTTGGGGAAGAGGAAGAGAGAGATTTTCTTACCAGCTGTGATAATAAGCGCTTACTTAACTCCTGTTCACCAATTCATTACATAACTGCCTTTAAACACCAGTAACAAATTCCTCAGTAGCTAATCCAGTTCTGTCCTTGCAGTTTTCTTCTGTTTTTCTGTTACATTTTTGTCAACAAATTTCTGTGTTCTTTCTAATGAATAATAGAGAACTACTGTTGTTGATAAGATTTCAGGTAAAACAGTAGGAAATGCCTTCTGAGAACCCATTATTTGTTCAAGACGACCATCATAAAATTGCTTTGGTAGAGCTTGAGGTCATATTTCTTCGGGAAAAACAAGAAATTCTTAATAATATGTGAGCACTGTTCATTTTGAAGAGTTATACAGTCCCTTCGGCAATCCGGGTGATGTCGCATTTGTTTTTTAGCAGCCGGAGTTCACAATCAGTAAAAAACAGTGACTCCCTCCAGTCTCCCCGAATCCTCTCACTGCTGAATTGCAGTATTATCGCCGACAGGGCCTTGAGAGCTTCCCCAATCTAATTTATGAAAAGGTGTCTGAAGGGTACCCAGCAAAAAGATTTAACACAGTTTTGTCCTTTTCGCTTTGGAGCAGTTTATAAGAAACAGTGTTACAGATACGGTTCCCTTCCTCCACTCCCGGGACCAGCCAAGGCCATTTAAATTGCCATTCTTAGATTTCTCCTACACCGGGATCATCGTGGAGTTTAAAACATTCATACCCACGCTCTATTTTACCCCAGACGTTTTAACTTCCTTTTCCCCTTTCGACACAGTGTTTTCAAGCTCCCCCAACTAGCTCTGGTTTCTTGGTTTTCGCTGCCACGAGCTGTTTCCTTTTATAAACGCCCCTTCCTCCATCCACTTTCCTGTTGCTGCGTCTTGGGGAGTTTTTCTTTGTTTGCTTTGTGGTTCGCCATAACCAGCAATGCTGTCGAAGCATCTCTGTGCCTCCCACTTGGCGGGCACGTGGGAGACTCTCTCAAGGGCACATACCCAGAAGTGGAATTGCTGGGGTGTAGACGACCCTCCACCTTGAATTCTAATCGATTTTGCAGAACTGTCTCCCAAGGGGTCGTACCCGTCCTGCTTCCCACCAGTCCTGCGTGTGGGTTCCCATCTCCTCACGTTCCTGGTTCTGTCACACTCTCCACGTCTTGGCCAGCCTGTTATGTGTGAAATCACATATCATTCGTTTGTTTATTTACGTATTTACTGCGCTAGCTCTTTTCCTTGGCATTTCCAGGCCCGGGACGGTTCCGGGCATCTTTCTTTGCCGAGTGCTTGGGGACAGCGTCGCTCAGTGATCTGCTCCACTAGAGAAAATGAGGTGCGCTTGGGTGTTTTTCTTCCTGGTATAATTTCATCTTGCCTCCCAGGACTAAACACACCGTGAGACAGGCAGCTTGCACTGTAAGTGATCATGACAGGCCTTCCCCGGCAGGTTTGTAATTCCACATGATAAAGAGTGTTTCTTCCCAGAGACAGGGAAGCCGTTCCTGGATACATGGCTATATGGTGGGCGTGAGGGTCTTGGATCAACAACATGGCCCTGTCACTGGCGGTGACACCCAGACGACACTGTGTAATTCTCTTAGTTTCGTCGGTAGCCTCAGCGAGTGGAGAAATCACACTTTTCACGGGTATGTCGTTTTTTCTTTTGGTCTCTCTGCCTTATATTATAATTTAAATTCCAAGTGAGCCAGGAACTGGTCTGCATGGCTTATGCCCGTGTCCCGAAACCTGTAACAAAGCTGGAGCTCATTTCGTGTTTACTGAGGGAACAGAGGGTCTCCCTTTTAGGAGAGAATACAAAATTATTCTCGTTTTATCCGGTAAACATGTGAGAATCCACCCTGCGCCAGGCCCTGAGAAAGACTTTAAAGCTATAAAGATGCACAAGACGCCTTTCTTGCCCTTAAGAAGCCTACAGTCTGGAAATGCAGCGTGCCTTGGAATTTTAAACAAAACGCCAGCGCTTGTCTCAACGTGGGGGCAAAGCTGTGACAGGCTCAGTCCTCCATGGAAGAAGAGTGGTTTATACAAAGACCATGGTTCCTGCTACCTTGGTTAGCAACTGAGTTTGGCCATCTAAAATTAGATTTTACAAAATAGGAGGTAAATGAACACAATTTGGAAATAAAAATCCTAGAGGATAGAAAATAGTGAATCGCTGCTTCAGGATGAGGTGGGCCACGAGACAACAAATGCTGTGGCGAGGCTGTGGAGAAAAGGGAACCCTCGTGCACTGTGGGTGGGACTGCAGATTGGTGCAGCCGCTATGGAAAACAGTGAGCAGAGCATAAGAGTAGAACAACCTTATGACCCAGCAACCCCACTCCTGGGTATTTATCCAAAGAATTTGAAATCAGTACCTCAAAGAGATGCCTGCACTCGCACATTCATTGCAGCTCTAGTCACAAGAGCCAAGATACAGACACAGCCTAAGCGTCTGCAGTGGCCAAATTCGTAAAGAAAATGTGGTAAATATGCAATGGAATGTGATTCACCCACGAGAAACGAAATCTTGCCATTTGCACGGACAACTTGCATGGACCTAGAGGACATTATGCTCAGTGAGAAAAGCCAAAGAAAGACAAATACTGTATGCTACCCCTTTTATGTGGAATCTGAAAAGGAGAAATTCAGAAAAAATAGAGTGGTGGCTACTAGTGGTTGAGGTCTGGCGCAGTTGGGGAGTTGTCAGTCAAGGGTACAGGCATCAGTTAGATGAACAAATTTGGAGATCTAATGGACAACATGCTGATTGTAAGTTAATAACACTGTATCGTATGCTTGGAAGTTGCCAAGAGGGTAGATCTTCCGTGTTCTCACAACAAAAAGAAAATGGTAACCATGTGGTAGGGCAGAGGTGTTGGTTAATACCTTAGTAATGATTTTTCAGTATGTAAATGTATCATGGCAACATGTTGCATACCTTACATTTATACAATGTTACATGTCAATTATATCTCAATAAAGCTAGCTTGGTGACGGGGAACATGCTTCTCCCCAAACCATTTATTTTCTTCCTGCATACATTTCAGTGGCAGCTTATAGACAACCCCAGGCTCATGGAGATCAGCTTCAAGCTTAGGGAAAGCCCACATCCCTTCAAGTTAAAAACCTGACCACTGTCCACTAGAAACGGAGGGAGTTTTCGATGCCGCACCGAGGCTGTGGTTTTGGACGAAAGCAGGGAATGGCATCTTCTTCTTAAGGGGGAGCAGGTGATTTTATGGGACGCCACACGAACCTGGGTGATGGTGTCATGTAAGGTAATGAGCAGTAATCAAGCTTACTGCACAACAACAAAATAAGATGCAGTTTGGGAAACTAATAACTATTAAGTGTCACGAGGAACATCGGCTACACAAGGGAGACTAATGGTGCTTTCCGGATGATAGAGAAGGGCACTTACTTCCCTCAGCCGAGAGATGAACTAAAAGAGCCGCCCCTTGGAGGCTGAACAGTTGACTGCTGGGCTGAGGAGAAACCCCACAACGTAGCCATTAGGGGTGGGGGGAGGTCACGCTGACTCGAAGGCCGCACAGTAGCTGTAAGATGGACCGAGCTCAGTGGCTGCTGAAGGGAGCTGCCTGGTGTCTTCCACGCAGAGCTAGCTCTTCAGGCAGGCAGCTTGGCAGGCCTGCCATGCACCCCAAAGCAGCCTCTTTCTGTCCTCCCAGCTGGCATCCAGCGAGAAGCGTGCCTCTGCGTCTCCCGCCAACACCTAACAGGCACAGACCTTTCCTTGGCCTGGGACAGAAAGACAAGAACCTCACACGCAGTGCTCTTTCTGAGCTGGGAGAGGCAAGGTGATAAGCTGTTAGTAGCTCAGGAGCCCCAGCCAGGTGTGTCTTGTTTCGACGAGACTCAGTAGCTGAGGCTGGCACAGGTAATGAACGTGCTCTCACTCAGCCCACGGAGGGCGCCTGGGCCACCTCTGCTCCGCCGGCCTTCCCTGCCATATAAAATCTATCTGCAGTGCGGCGGGTCACTGCTGACATCCCCTCTCCGTCTCCAAAGCATCCAGACTAATTTCCCTTTCGTCCTTGTATTTTTCACAAGAGGATTCCTTCTTTGTGGGCCTGTGGTTGGACACCTGCCACTTACGTTCAGGACGGTACTCACTTTGTACGTCTGCCTTTGCAGACTTACTGGTATTACGCGCATTTCTGTAGGGTCCCGTGGCTTTTCATAATCCCTCCGTAACTGTTGCAGTTTATTTACGTCTCACATTGGACCTGCCCGGACTTATTTCGTAGTGAGAGCTACGTCTTCAGTTGGTTTCCTTTAGATCTGGCCGCTCTTGGTTAGACATAAGCATCTGGTTACAGGTAGGTCTGGGCGGTTTCTAATCCAACATGAACTAAACCAACCCATGGTTCTCTTTCTCTCTCTCATCCCTTCCCATACTAATTCATAATGCCTTCCAGACATTGCCAAGTGCACCAGGATGGAAAAAAATAAAAAATAAAGAAAGGAGAATAAAGTTTTCTCTGAACGTTTGAGTCAGAGTTGGGTTTCTGTGCGGTGGGTTTGACTGTTCCTGGGAGATGAGCTGCTTTCATTGCTTTTGGTCCCAGAAGGCATCTGACTCCAAGCTGGGCCCGGGCAGCTGTGCCGGTGGGAGGTCCAGGCTGCACATCCTGGGTGTTATTATAATAGTTAAGCCCTGCTGCTAAGCAAATTCGGACACGTGTGTCTGCCTCCCCAGGGCCCCTGCCATCGTGGAGACCCCGGTGCCCAACTGAACTCGCGAGATGACGTCTGCAGGAGCAGCGCTGAGTTCCCTGGGATGGAGATGTCAGTCTT
>NW_017732177.1:371622-389935 GCF_001890085.2 Hipposideros armiger | reverse complement strand
TTTTGTTGTTGAATAAAAGACGGAAACCCCAAACTCAAAAACTCAACCTAGAATTACTATGCGACCCAGCAATTCTACTCCTAAATGTGTGTTTAAAAGAGCTGAAAACCGGGACTCAAAGAGATGTTGTGTATCAGTGTTCATAGCACCGTTGTTCCCCATAGCAAAAGGTGGAAATAACCCAGGTGTCCACCAATGGATGAATTCTGACACAGGCTCTTACATGGCTGAGGTTTGAGGACATTTTGCTAAGTGACCGAGCCAGCCCTAAAAGGACAAATACTGTGTGATCCCACTTACGTGTGGGAGCTGCCTTGGGTGATGCTAATATAGGAAAATAGTAAGTGTGAGGGTTAGAAAATCTGTCTAGTTGAAAATAGATTGGCAGCTTCATACAAAATTAAGTATACACTTAATATACGACACTGCAGTGTCACTCCTTCGTATCTACTCGAGAGAAATCAAAACTTGTATTTCCACAAACCTACACCTACATAGATGTCTGTAGCAACTTTATGCGGGATAGCCAAAAGCTGGGAACAACCCAGATATTCTTTAACGGGTGAATGGATTAAGAAAACCACTTGGTTGCAGTCAATTACTACCCAGTGATAAAAAGAAACAAGCTATTGATACATGCCATGACTTAGAAGACATAATCCTGCATAAGAGAAAAGCCGGTTTCACAGAATTACAGATGAATTATTCTGTTTATTTGACATCCTCAAAAACACAAACTATAGTGATGGAGAACAGAGCAGTGGTCTCCGGGGGCTCGGGATGGCGGTGACTATGAAGGGGCAGCAGGAGACAGTGGCTGTCGTTGGGGGTTACTGAAAGATGCAGCTAAACTTAAGTTCTATTGCGAGTGACTTTCTCTTAGCTCCCTCAGGCTGTACGCATGCATTTGAGTTTATTTTTCTCACTCCTAGAGTGGCCTCTATTTTGGGGAGCATAGATTTATATGTTGTTCTGTGGCAGGGGTCTGCCAACAGCCACCAGTGGGCCACCATTGGCCCGCCATCTGCTTTTGTAAATAAAGTTTTATTGACACATGACCACCCCTGTTGTTAACGTACCATCTATGGTTGCCTTTGTGCTATCACAGCCGAGTAGAATATTTACTATTTAGCCATTTACAGGAAATGACTGCTTCCCTCTGGTCTAAAGTATTACCAAAGTATGGTTTCGATATGGCCAAAAACAATACACCTGAATTGTCTAAAGAAAGAGTGAAAAAATAATTGTATGATTTTTACACCAAGTTCTGTACCTTATATGCTCTGCTCCTCACCCCAATAATTGAGTGTCTCTTCTACTTTTCTTCATATATGCAATTTTCCTTGAAATGGGTTCTGTTTTTTTGACACCACTCATTTTATTTCCAACAACATAATTTGAAGCGATCCCTACAAAGAGGTGAGAGAAAACATAAATCAATGTCATCTAAACATGACCTCAACACACATTTCAGCGCTCTTCTAGCTCTCTGCAAATTGGCAGAAAAATCTCATGTGCAAAAAGGAGCGACTTTTATAGTTCTCTTTTCATACGGCTCCTGATTGGTATAACTTTTTATTATTTTGTGGACGGGTCAGGAGCTTGCTCGTAGGAGGAAGACAAATAGAATAAGCTAGTGACATGTGATTTATAAACCAGATCATCTTTGTTCGGTGCATGGGACTCAAGTGCATTGGTATTTGAGCAATACTTACATTTTTATTCGTGCGCTTGGAATACCTTTTTTGATTTTCTTCTGAAAAGCCAGTGACAACAGCATTATTCACTTGTACTAAGTCCTGGTATCTGTTTATTATTTGTCTCCATGGTGTCCAGAGTTACAGTATTATAAGTGCTCAGGGCTTACCAGCACGCCTACCGATACCAGTTCTTTCCCTGTAACCATCACGAGTCCATGTAGTTTACAAAGAGGAACAAGGGTCAGCCTTGTTTTTTTCTGGCAGCCTCAGGGTACTGATTGATAAGAGTGTGGCCATGCTGTCTCTCGGGGCCAGTTGCAAATCCCGTTCACACCCATCCAACACATCTAAATGGAAGCAATTTTTCACCCCCATTATCTCAAATGGCATTGGAACTGTGTTTATCGTTATGCGTCCCCACGTCCTTTCCTTGCCTTTTTGTTCAAAGAGACAAGACCAAACCTACCCATTCACTCAGATTCAAAGCCTGTCAAATACATAAAGCGTAGACTTTCAGAAGCAGAGACGTCGCACTTTTGTAACCACAGGCGTTAGACACTATGAAAACGCCATGAACTGAGCATACGCCTCGTACTGAACTTGGCAGTAGCTTTCGTGCGTGTGTGGTATCTCAGCTAATGCAACACCGTGGGTGAAATAGCTCCGTTTTAAAGGAGTGACCATTGGGTTGGAGGACATGAGCGATTTGTGCCAGGATGATGGCCCTTCATCTTTTCACTCCGCCGTCTTCTAGCTGAGACTATCGATAAACCACGGTGGTAGAAAGCTTACTGGTAAGGGCCCTTTACCATGAGGGAGAATGACCAAGTGTGAGTTTAACATGGCAGCTGTGATCATTTCCTACGGCAATATAGGATGGTTTCCACTAAAAACAGCTACAGAATGGGCCTTCAGCGATCTTCTGGAGAAGGGCCAAGGTTGCTACGGTTATTCAACAAAGATTCATTGCTGCCACGTGATCTCTGTGCTGTCCTTGGCACTGACACGTGTTTCAAAAGGCATAGCCTTCGTTGCATAGAAAGCTGACCTAATTTGGAGGCAAAAATTGATCCATATGAACCTGTTAAACAGAGTCTTTCTAGCTTGCACACTTCATAGCTATTAATAGCATCTATTGTGCTCCGTGCCCTGTGTCAGGGAATATAGTGCTGGGAATACAACGCTGAGCTTGTCTCCATGGGGTTATATTCTAGCAGAGAGGTATTCAGTCAACAAATACATAGACAAGAAATTACAGACTATGATAAATGCATTGAAAGGGTGGCACACTGGAACAGAGAATAGCTAGTGTCTAAGGAAGGAGGCCTTTCTGAATAAGTGTCATGTAAGGTGGAATTTGAAGGGAGCTTGTCTTCAAGATGACCACCATCAATTCTTCCCCTCCTTGGACACACATGACATTTCCTCATTCAGGGGGTCCGTTTCTCCAACCCCTTGAGTGTGGGCTGGCTTGTGCCTGCTTTGATCAATAGAGCACAGCAGAAGTAACGTTCTAGGACTTCTGAGCCTTGGTCACAAGGTTCTTTGTGGCCTCTGCCTGGAACTCTTGCTTTCTTTCCTCGGTAAGGCTCTCCTGTAGGAAGTTTAACTAGTCTGAGCTACCACGCTGTGAGGAAGCCCAAGCTAGCCATATGGAGACGCTGGGAAGAACTTCCTTACCTCCCAAGAGAATGGCAATTCCAGAGGAGCAGAAAAGATGGCCAATTTCCTTTAATTTCACTATCTGAGCTCCTCCTTGGAGGACAGAATGCCTTGTGAAAGATCCCCTGGGCTGGTAAATGTGTCCTGATTGTTGACCAGGACAGTTGCCTACCTTTGTCTCCTGGAAAAGAAATGTAGCCTGAATGGCTGGCTCAGCTGTGTAAAGCAGAGCACACCCTGGCATGGCCCAGACGGAGAAATGCAAACGCTGAAAGCTCGGCAGAGAAAGCACTTCTCTCCATATTATAGAAACCAAAGGCAGAAAGACTAAAAAACACTAAGGTTTGGAGAAGGTCCAAGCTCTCTCTGGCTCCCTTCACAATCCTAGGGGAAAAAAACTAACACGGGGCTTTGCCAGTGTCCTCGGGTTGAACTCGTATTTTCAAACGACAGTAATTGTAGGCTCAAGCACATGAGAATTGGACTTGGGCATGAAAATGATTTTTCCCTTTCCTAGTTGCACAGAAAGGTCAACTCTGGCCATAGAAAGTCCAAGGCAGTATGACATGTAAGCACATTTTACAAAGAAATTTTGGAATTGGCCCGAAGGGAGCACAGCTGAAAGAATAAAGTTCAAATGTCTTGGAAATAGAATTCTCTCCCAATATGAGACTGAAATGAGTCAGTTATAAATAAAGGGGACGGTGCCTGCCACTCAGCCTCCATATGTTGCCCTGTCTCTCAAGCCCTCCTTGGATTACCAACGGCCCGGGGTCCTGGTGCGTGGTCTGCCAGCATGCCCTGGGTGGTCCCTGGAACCCATTCCCCAGTGTGCAACCAAGACCTCGTCTCAAGGCTTCTGTAAGGCCACAGAACAAAGGGGCTTTGCTTTTATCAGAAAGGAACGCTGGCATTCTGAATATTATTTCATGTAACAGCAGTACTGTGCTGCTAAAACATTAGCGATCCTAGGTGATCAGGTGACCACCTAGATGACCATCTAGGATCCTAGATGATACAGACCATCTGGTGTGATTGATAGTGGGTGATTGCTTTAAAACCCTGCCCCCGTACCCAGGGTGACCTCATGAGCATCCTTGAGTAAGTCATGCGGCAGCTCTGAGGCTCTGTGTCCCCACGTTAAAATACCAGCAGGGACCCCCACCACATCTGGAAGATATAGGACCCTTGGAGGGTGGTGTCTGGGGTGAGCGTCCATGGGAGCTGTCCCGCCTGGGTTCAAGCCCTAAAGGCTGTAGAAAGGAAGCTTATGAGGAGCCTGGGATGTCCTGGGCATGGGTTCTGGAGCTCTTAATGCAGTGATAACACAGACTAAACGTCCGTCGGCTCATTGCTATCACCATGCACTTGCCATTCTGTACAATGGCGGTGATAACATGGTCCACCTCTCGGGCTGGGTCCCACCCCCATCCACACTCCCACCCCACCCACACCCCACCCCTCACTGCTGGAAAGTTTAATGCTGGTTACACGCATGAGACAGTTCCTTGTTCTCAGGCACCTGTGGAGAGAGGGTTAACCCCACGGAATTACAAGCAAGCAGACCTTGGAGGAGTGTCAGCTCCCTCCATAGTCTCGCTGCCCACTCATGTTTTATGGGACGCCAGCTCACTCCGGCCCTCCGGGGTGATGGCGATGGCCTCACCCAGTGGCAGCATCACCAGTTGCTCTTTAGATCCACTCCTTCTTTGCTTGCACAAAACAGCCCGCCCTCAGCAACAGGATATGGTTGCTTGGTTAACCGTTAACTTTCATTAAAGTAAAATGGCTGCCTTGTAACGTGGATTTGCATGTTGACTTTCCCTTAGAGGAGCTAGCTGTTGATCTCTCTGTATTTTAGCGCCTGGCCATTTTTGTTAGGATTGTATCCTTGGAGCTGAAATGCAATGTCTTCAATGGAGGGAGGGAGGATACCCCTAAAATGTGTATGTAATTTGAAAGATAATTTTAATGAACACACGGAAAGGTTAGCCACTGAAGAAGCATCTATCGATTCAAACATGTGTTTGTTTATAGCAAGAAACCGACGGCTCTCAGATTTTAGGCCCATTGTTTGGGATTTATTTAAATGCTCTCTTTTACGAAGAGTATTGGGAGTCTGGGCTTATAAAACCCTTTCATATCAGGCACTGATGTCTGCAACCAACGATCTTTTTAGAGGTCAAGTTAGTACATGGACATTCGTGCCTATGGATGGTCAGTGTCTGAGTTTTGAGCCGACATAGAATGTCTTAACTTTATGAGGAGAAGATTGAGAACATTTGAGTGTCTGGTACACACACTCCATACTGTGTTTTATCTAAATGTGAGCGGACTAAAACACAATGAAAACCCCTGACAGGCTCCCTCCTCCTTTTGTTCCGTTCCCGACAAGAGTGATTATTTCATAGACTCCCAGTTAGAACAGCTGCTCAGCTGGGAGAGCTCACCCTTCCAGGGTGACTTGCTTTGATGACACAAAGCAGGCACTATCCCATGTTTAGAAAGAGACACAGACATGGGGTGTGGAATGGGGGATCATTTGCACAGGACAGATCTGCTGACTGCTTGGCGCCGTAGCTGGGTTCGAGCACCTGGGAAGGAACCACGAAGTCAGTTACGTCTTGTAATCTTTAAGTTGAGTAGCAAGCAGCAGAATTTCAGGGTTCTAAATGATCGTCGTCAGCGAGGCTATCCAAGGATAGTGATGTGGATTTCCCACGATCGCACCGTGGGCTGTTGAATGGGGCTTTGACTCCAGGGCGGACTGGTCATCTGGGGAAGTCCACACGGTGCTGTTTGGGAGGGAGGATGCGATTTCCAATGCTGCCTTCACGTACCCTGCATGTACGTGGTCCCAACTGGATGCCCTGGCTGGCACGGTGCCAGGGCCACGTAGGCGTGCTGTGAGCACAGATGCTACAACCGTCTCCATGTTCAACCGGGTGGCCCTCGGGCCTCTTGTCAGTCCCTGAGCTGGGAAACAGAAATGGTCCTGGTGAACTCATGATTTACTTGAAGATTTGCCTGCCTTTTCTTCATAAGAGTTTGCGTGTTTTGACCAGGAGACTTTGTGACGTGGACTTAAACCCAATGAGCGATCTCTAAGCAGTGGGTACTTTTTCTCCATGAGAACAGGTTTTGGATCAGCGGGTGCCTCATTTAACCAGAGACTCACTTTACAGGGTCCTGCGTGGCCCCTTAGTAGGGGAATTAGAAGGCAGAAGGGGCGTTTGAGACCGCTTGGCCAGGGCTCCCTGGGGCAGGGGGAGATGGGTGTGCCCAAGTTTGCCACCCCTGACAATGTAAAGGGGTGTGAGGGGGGCCCTCCAAGTGGCGTTGTTTCGGAACCCTTCAGGCGACACAGAATTGTGACACAGAATTGAGAAGACCCTGAGGTCTTGCTCATCCAATGGAAAGCTGCCCAGAATAAGTGCTTTAGCACTGCACTGGCCATATTTTTACATACATGTGCCTCTCCCCAGCAGTCGCCTGCAGCAGCATTTAACTCTATGTCCCAGTGAACCCATTCCCTAGAAGCTTTCCGTAAGCGTGTTACCCAGCCGTTTGCTTACCTGGAAGATGCCTCCTCCATCACCCTTGAGGAGACTGCTGCTGACATAAATAACCCTCTCGGGAGCTTTCATGCTTCCTGACTTTTGGTGACTAAAACACAAGGGACTACAGCTGGGAGAACCAACCCTGAAAACAAAACAAAATGACGCGAATGCTACCTCCTCGCGTTCTTCCCTCCTCTTATTTAAACGTTTTTAGTTTTTTGGTTTTTCATTTTTATTATTTAGTTTTTATTGAAAAAAGAAACCCACATGTATATGTGTACAAATTTTTTTTAAAGATTTTTTATTGGGGAATTGGGGGAATGGAAACAGTGCTGGGGGATTGGGGGAAGGGGAACAGACAAGTTGCTGTCCTTTTGTTCTTCAGTCTAGTTGTGGAGGACGTCGCTTCACTGGCCCATGTTGGTATTATCATTGTGCTCTTCCCGGGTGAGGCAGTCGCTCGCCGGCCATTGGATGGCAGCTCACAGCGGTTCACGGCAGCTCACGCCCGCTGCTGGCCAGCCCCACTGCAGCCTAGGCCGTCACTGGTGACTGACGGCAGCCCAGCTCCAGGTGGAGCTGTTGTTCACCATCTTAGCTGTAGAGGGCAGTGTCACTGGCCCTCATGTGGGATCCGAACTGGGGCCCTGCTGCTCAGAGCTGACGTCCCAAGCCAGCTCTTAACGAACACGCCACTCGGCCGGCCCGTATGTGTACAAATTTTAAATAGCAAAACAGGGCATTCAAGAGTAATCTCGTGCCACCCTCCCCAGAAATTATTAGCAGCCTTCTGGCATTAGAAATGTGTGTACAAGCACACATGTATGTGTATGTGAGTTGCTTGTGCAAACGGGTGTATCGTATACACACTTCCGTGATCAACCCCCCTTTGTGACTATTCTTGGTTGTGTAACAAGCTCCCCGGTGATGCCGATGGTGCCGGCCCATGAAGCACACTGTGCGTGGCGCAGGTCACTGACAGCGCCATTTTCAGTTTTCTTTCTGGCTGCATGACCGGGCTCACCCTCCCCTGACTTACCCGCTTTGTTCTCCTGTTTCCTCTACCCTTGACGCCGGTATGTAATACAGGTGTGGCACAGCATTGCATCCAAATGCAAGGCCGCTCTCCCACACGAGATTCTGCAGACTGCCCACTTCTCCACCCATTGCCTTCATTCATGGTAACCCACGTGCGGCTTGCAGTGCGCATTCGGCGCATAGGATAAATCCCTGACGTTTTGCATTTGCTTTTCCCCACGTTCATGTCTCCGAGTAACTGATGAGCTTTTTGTTGACAGGGACTGTGATAACACTTACTTGGATTATGGCCCCCCAAGACGCAGGCCAGCAACCTCAGTAATAACTGCCATGGTAGGGATGCTCGGTGTGTTCTAGACCTTGGTAAATTGTTTATGATGTTGTTCCTGCCCTGTGCACCACAGCCCTTTGTGGTAGACTGTTGTTATTTCCAAATCCCGGAGCGAGGAGCTGGAGTCCAGACAAGTTAGCCCCTGAGTAGTAAGAATAGTTGGAACTAAAAGCCACATATGTCTGACTCACTGACCTCTGTCCTCAACCACTAACCATGCTTTTTGGCGTTGGAACATTTCTGAGCAAATTCGTTGTGTCCTGCTTTTCGGGTTTTCCATGACAGTTGTTTCCTGATAATGCATATTTTATCGGCTACCTTTCTCAGCAATTCGTGTCAGTTTCTTGGTGAGACTCCTCTCCCAGTGAGCCTCTCAGAAAATGGAAGAATACCGTAACAAGACAAACTCTGCTTGAAGATCCATCTCATTTAACAGTATTGTTGCCTGTAAACAAACAAACAAACAAACAAAAAAAACACCCAATTTTATCAGGGTTGTTTTTTTGGAAGGAAAGGGAATTGTTTTCTCAAAAAGGAACACAAACAGCTCCAATTTTCAACGCGTTGTTTAACGGATTATCGCTTCTCACGTGATCTGTGTGGTCAGTGTCTGCACACGCTCGTGATTGTCCTTGCGATGAAGAAAGCAAGAATGGCTAGCGTGATGAGTTAACATGGAAATCTAAGTTCTTTAAATTGAGCTGCTGTCTTGAGTTATTTTCCATGCACTCATTTTCACTCCTAGGACAAGAACACATGAGCTCAGAATAACAGTTTCTGAAAGACCTCTGTGATAGACAGTTACACTTGGAATCGTTGATTTTGAGCTATCGTAGAAGGCTGTTCTGTACAAATATGACTAGTGATATTTAAAGCCCGTTTGTCACTCGATTGCGGACTTCCCACTCATGGTGCTGTCCACAGAGCTATTGAATGCCTTATCCCCACCCCCTGCCCCGTTCTGGGTTTCTGTGCCATTGCCAAATGCTGTCCAAAATCTTAAAGATCAGCTTCACGAGTCTCTAGTGAGCCCATGACAGAATCAGTAGGAAACTAATCATTAGTAATGAGACAGGTTTCCCACCTTGGAGAGTAAGGAGCTGAAGCATTCATTGCTTTTAAGGACTCTTTGCAATAAACTACATTTAAACTAGTTTATTTTGCAATAAACTACATTTAACCCTTTGAGCAAAAGGAGAGGAAGGAGGAGACAAGCGACACAATAGGTCATTTGCTGTCACAATAGGTCATTTGCTGCTTCCGTGATACGTGGAGGGATGGGCTTGGACTGCAAACTGCTCCCCACAAGGATGGCAGGAATAGGGCCATTGGGAAGTCCCTGTGGGAAGCTTACCCTAAGATCTCCAGTTCCCTGCACAAGAAAGCGTCAGTGGCCAGAGCTTTCCTTAAAGGGGTGGGGAGAGATCCTGGTGGGAAAAATAATTCCTGGAGTAGCGTTAGCTTGGATGTAGAAAAACAATGTTCAGAAACATTTCCTATTCTCTGCTGTCTTGTGTGGACCAAATTGTTACTGGATTTTTTTCAGAACCGGGCCCAAATTCTTTCTTTTCTGGCTCCCTTAAACGAGCACGTTTCCTTCTCTTTTAAAGCCCCACGTCTTTATACGGTTTGCTACCTAACATCCTTGCTTATCTGGACGTCAGAGTCACTCACAGTGATTTCGCAAAGAGATGAAAGCAATGTTCCTGGAACAATACAGTCTCTTGTCTGGGCTTGTGTTTCTGAGAAGAAGTGGGATGGACACCTCACAGTAACCCGGCACCCTACAGAAGAAAAGATGCTTGCAGTTGTTTCCATTATCACTCACTGCCTTCAGCATTTTTGGCCTTAGGGAGCCCGTCTCAAATTCTCTCTCATGTCTTCTTCGCATCCAGTGGCAATGCTGCTGACTTTTTAGGCTTTTGAGCTTCCCGTCAGGGGCTTGAAGAGCACGGTAGCTCGCTTGTGACAACAGCAGCACCACCCGCGAGTACTTGCTTGGTCTCCTTGGAGGGGAGGCTGATGATGGGGTGTTAGCTCTGGTGTGCACGAGCTCCTTCATGTACATGGACCCCTAATGATCAAAACGCCAAGCCTGTGGGGAAACATCACTGCTGAGCACCTAAGCAGGTTGGAAGGAAACAGACACGTCGCTTGCAAACAGCTTCCTGCTTTTAGTCACTTTGTTTGTGCTCGGATGGGCTGCTGCCCCCTTAGCAGGCAAAGGGCGAGAGCAGGGATGGGCAGACTTCTCCGCTAAAGGGCCAAATGCTAAATATTTTAGGCGTTGGGGCCAAATGCTAAATATTTTCCATGTTGGGACCATGTGGTCTGTGTCGCATTTGCACAGTGCTGCCAATAATCTCAATCCTGTGATGATTATTTTACAATAACACTGCTTTTGTTTTCACTAAAAACATGTGTTGGTATTATGTTAACAGGCAAGCAATGCAGAAAAACACAAATTATACAAAAAAAAAATCACTCCCAAGCCCTCCTACCCAGAAATCTTTGTGGTCAGCAGATGATTGTAACGGGCAGACATGCAAATAGAAAGAGTCATTGACTGTTACTAAATGATAGATAGTTAGAAGAAAGTACATTTAAAAATGGGATCAAACACGTTATTTTTAATAACAAGCATTATGTTAAAATTTCCTTACATTTAACCAAAAACAAGAAACCAGAAATAAAAGAGAAGAAATTATTAAATGCTAGAGGAATATTTCTTGTTTTCAAAAGTTGTCATTTCCTAGAAGGGTTATATCCAACTCATAAATTATGATGATGAGGGGGAGCACAAGATGTAAAAAGTTGTTTTTAAAACACAACTGCTGTTTATTAACTACATATTTCAACGTTAGTCATTATGTAATATCTCTTTATTATGAAAATGAGGCTATTTATTAAAACACAGCCTGCGTTTTGCACCTTTCCCCATGACTCTTGATTTTTTTTTGTTTGTTGTATTATTTTAATATGTTTATCTTTGTGTGTAACCAGAATTTCATTCCTGGGTCAAAAATCATTTGATTCTTAACCGCAGTGTTTTTGATCATCCTTCCACCATTTCTGAGTTACTTATATTTATTTATCTTTTATTGCCTGGACATTGTCATCCAGGAATGTTTCAAAGGTGAGGGCGTGGGTGCTGTATTCTGCTTTTTTACCCTACAGAATATCTGTTGCCTTTATAATTGAAGAACGGCTTAGCTGGGTGTAAAATTTGGGGAGGACTCTTTCTATCCCGTTAAAATTTTGTGCTCATGGCGCTGTGGTCTCCTGTCACTCGGGGTGGCAGTCCTTACGTCGAAAATCAAATTCTTTCCCATTTTACGTAACACGACTATTTTCTGCTGGATCGCCACACGCTTCTTGTTTTTTGAAGTTGGCGAATTTCCCCGTGTCTTCATGCTGAGAATTCCGCAGACAATTCCTTGGGAAACAGTGTCTCCTTTATCGACAGGATCAAGTGTGTATTCCAGAACAAAATGTCATTCATTATAACTCTGAAGGGATTTTTCCAGTGCACTTGCTCTGTTCTCCTCTGCAGGAATATCGGTTATGCCGCACTGGACTCCCTTTAATGTCGTGTTCATCCAGCATAGTTATTCTTACACCATCGTTCTCTCCCGTTTTGCTGTTTTTCACTGACTCAACTCTGGCGTTTGTGCTTCCGAATTCACTCTCTGTTATAGTCACTCAAGTTGTTTTCACTTATGTTGCATTGTTTTTTTCTTTCCCATTTTTTTCCTGAAGTCCACTGGCTTGCTTCTTATTATTTTTTCCTCTCTTGTTGTTGTTTTATAATCTGTGGTTTCCTAGGACCATCACCTCTGGTGGGCTTCCTGAGCGAGGCAGCTGTGTGCAGACCATACACTTCCTGGCACCTCCTCCCTGCCCTCACGCTGTCCGCTCGGCTAAGTTTCTAGCTCAGGGTTCACAAGCTGAGCACCATGGACGTTTTGGGTGAGCTGCTCTCTGTGGGGTGGGGAGTGTCGTAGGTGTTGTAGGATGTTCAGCATCACCCCTGGCCTTACCCACTAGCTAGGAGCTAGTAGCCCCTTCCCAGCGTGGCAGCCGAAGGATCTCTCCTGCTGATGGCTAGGTGTTCCTTGGGAGGGAGGACGCCCCCAGCGAGAACCACTGCTCAAAGGAGCATTTCCTCACACTCCCTGCTCAAATGTACATCTCAGGCCTCTAATCAAAGACCTCTGGGATGAAGCTTTCAGGACGCTGGCAGTTCATTGTAGGGGAACCCACATCCTGTCAGAGGTCCAACACTACCCTCCCTGCCTCGTCCAGGCTTCACGATACTTGTCAAGTTGATTGTTTGTGTTTTGTGGTATTTTCACTGATGACGATCTCAAGTTGTTCATTATTTATATTTTGTTGTATTGGGCAGGCTTCCCAGGTGGGCCATAGATGGAAAAAGGGTCTCCCTGGACCTTTTTAGGTAGACGTCTCTTGCTTTTTTTTTTTTTTCTTTCAAAACACAATCCTGAGCTGCTTCCGTTAGTGTCTCTTTTTTGGAGGGACAGAACGGGACACCAAGTTCCAAATTACGATGTTTGCACAATGAATGCGGAGACTAAAAGAAGTCCAAATGCTTCTGATAAATTGTATTTGAGAATGCCGATTATCCATCTCAGGAATGGAGTGATGCACTTTTGTTTTGGACAAAACAGAAATGCAGTGTGATAGAATCAAAACCTATAATTGGTCTATTGTGATAGAGTAAAATGTTATTTGGGTTTTTTTTTTAAATTCATAAACCTCTTTTCTGAACCCTAATAACCCTTACTACCACAGGGAGTGAAGTTTGGGTATCCATTCAGTAAACGTTACAATAAGGAAACATTTAAAAATATCTCCCTATGGGGGCCGGCCCAGTGGCTTATTGGTTAAGAGTTGGCTTGGGAGTGTGAGCTCTGAGCAGCAGAGCCTCGGTTCGGATCCCACATGAGGGCCAGTGACCCTGCGTCCTCTACAGCTAAGATGGTGAACAACAGGTCTACCTGGAGCTGGGTTGCTGTGTGTGGCCAGCAGCTAGCCTGAGTGGCCGGCGGCCGGCGAGAGCCGCTGTGAGCCACTGTGAGTTGCCGTCCAATGGCCGGCGACCGATCTGCCTCACCCGGAGAGAACGCAATGACCACAATACCAACATGGGCCAGTGAAGCCACGTCCTCCACAACTAGACTGAAGAACAAAAGGACAGCAACTTGTCTGTTCCCCTTCCCCAATTCCCCAGCGCTGTTTCCCTCTCCCAATTCCCCCCAAAACTTAAATAAATAAATAAAATATCTCCCTAGATAGAGGCCGATTACAATGCAATAGTACAGAGTTTCTAGACCTAGGGAACAATTCTTAATTTTCAGGTTCTTACATATTATAGTCAAACTAACTTTCAAGTGACACGTATGTGTGGATCTGTTTTTGCATGAGCTTATGAAATACACCGTTTCGAATGCACCAATAAGGTTTGAAGTTCAGCCTTATGAGATGGGCACCTCCCATTCCCTGTCATCTGAGATTCTTCTTTCTGGAATGGACCGGCTGCCATGGTCCAAGGAATCCCAAGCAGCTCCGTGGAAACGGAAGCCTCCAGCCCCCAGCCCCCAGCTAAGTTGCCCGTCAACAGCTAGCACCAGCCTGCCTGGCAGTGAGTGTAGCCTCCAGCCCCTGCTGGAGTTTCCCCACCTGGCATTACCAGGAAGGTTGCTGAGACATCGCCACCTAACCCCACTCAAATAAATGAGTCCTGTTGCTTTCAGCCACTCGATGTTCGGGGTGGCTCTTACACAGCAGTGAAATACTGGAACCCTGCTCAATAAAAACCACCCGGGGGAGCGATTAGGAAAATTGGCATTGCCAAATGTCTGCAATTAGGACAGCAAGGCAACGTTGCAGTATTTGAAGCATTTGCGCCAACACCCAGACAACGGAGAGACAATAGTAAGACTTTTTTTTCTTTTTTCTTTTTGAGGGCAGTGTCACTGGCCCTCATATGTGGGATCCGAACGGGGGCCCTCTGGCGTCCCAAGCCAGTTCTTAACCATCGCGCCACTCGGCCGGCCCAGTAAGGCGTTTTTAAAAAAGAGGACGGTAAAAGACGTAGACAGTGGAGAGCCACTGGTAAATGGTCTTTAGAAGAAGGTAAGTAAGAAAAAGATGTACTGATAACACAGTTAGCAGACCAGTCATTGTGTGATATCTGTAAGAACAGCTTTCGCGAACTGTAACATGGTGTTTCTAACTCCATCACCGAGACTTTACCTTGATGGTGGCGCCCCACATTACACAGAGAAGCTCAGGAGAATGGGGTTACCACTGGGACAATGCGATGCTTCTGTGCTGTTGGCAACTGTATTCTGAGGCCCTCGGAGAGTGCCAGGCACATAGTAGGTATGCAATCAGTGTTTGTTGAATGAATGAACGAATGGCAGTTGGCCTCAGTCTATTCTTCGACGCTGTGGGTGCTTATCTAGATGATTTGCATTTGTTTGGCACATGTGTTTTTAAAAGCCAGCCTGCTCAGAGCAGCCAAGCCCAGGAGTCCTTGATCTAATCCAAGCTGTTTCCCATTCACTTAAACGGAATTTTACACTTTTCATTGGGAATGTTGGGTGCCCCAAATCTCACTCACATGGTGGTGAGAGAGTGATTGGAAATTATATCTCAAATGCCCAGAGACTCCAAAACTTCTCCAGAAATAGAATAGAGGTGCTTTGGGTCGATTTCCTTTGTACTCGGTTTCCCTTTGTAGTTGCAAGCGTTAATAAGCAACAAAATGGTGAGTCGTAGGAGTGGCAAGTGCCTTTTCGGCAGCATAATCAGATGGTGAATTATCAGGAACAATGATGGAAGTGCGAAAGCAAAAAAGGCGTTTTGCCTGCTTATGTAACCGGCATTGTATTTTCATCATCGTCATAGTAACATGGGGCACCTGTTGGAGCCGGGATAGAGGACTACTGATGGGGGATGGAGGAAGGAGTCCATCTCTGTTTAATCTGTTTATGACACTTCTTTTTGTAGGTGTGGATCGATTCAGTGGTACCAGCGTCTAGATGGTTCTTTAGCAAACAATAGCCATTTCGGTTATGGCTCAGGAAACCGGTGCGTGGTTGGCAATCCAGTGAGTCAAGCACAAGCTTTGAAAATGAAACGTCAGATCCTAGTTGCTAAAACACGTCTCTTCTACGGGAAGGCCTGGGGATAGGCTGATGTTTTGCGTGCCCTGACACCAACAGCTCCGATGATGAGCGCGGAAGTGAACAAGACGTAAAGTATCTATGTGGCATAAGGGTTATTTTAGGCTGGTTCATCTTAAGAAACGGCAGACATGGAGACACACTGAAAACCGAGTAGAAGTTAACCTCTGTAAAAGACGTTTACATGTGGAAGGGCATCTTTCTTTGTGAGGGTGTCTCCCTAGCTGTACCAGGAAGAGAGGTATGCATGGCCTTATGCCTAAAAACTTCTCAGTGCGTAACAGTCTTACCCTTGTTTCCTGTGCTTTTCCTGATAATCCCCAGAAACTGTCTCCCCCCAGCCCGACATCCTCTTTTGTCTGCAGCTGAAGATGGCATTGAAGGTGGTGACTGACTGCCACCATTTGGGCGAGTTACTCAGTTTCTCTGGGTCTCTCCTGTGTATGCAGGAGGGACACATGTTATTCAACGTGAGCTTGTTTTTCTCCTGTTCATCTCTTTTATTAAAGAGATGTCTAAGCCAAGAACCCCGAAGGGTAAAGAGAAAATGATTTTTCGTCTCTTACAGAGCAATAGGCTCTGTCATACATACAGCCTAGGCGTGCAGTAGGCTGCACCGTCTACGTGTGTGTAAGCACACTCTCTGGTGCTCGCACGACGACAGTCACCTAACAACCTGTTTCTCAGAACGTATCCCCGTCGTTAAGCGGTGCATGGCTGCACTTAACATTTTTGCTGCGGCGTTCGTCTGTAGCCGAATGATATTTCCAAGCCACTGACTGTGGCGTTTGAACACGAGCTCAGTGTTCCGGAAAGGAAGTTAAGGAAAGCAGATGTACGTTTCTCTAGATTTTTGTGTTTTTTCAAGAATACAGAGCCATAGGAAATTGTTATACTGTAATCATTTGTTTTAATAAAATGGAGCACCTTAACTGTATTTACTTAAAAATATTAATACTGTAATTATTTTCTGTGGATTTTGGACGCCTTTTGGAGAGCAAACTTGAAATCAATTAATGCAGTGAAAAGGTTTCAAGTGCCCCATATGTACATCCATAATTCCTGAGAGGTGGCCCCCGAGCCTATTTCATCTTACGAGCGTTGGACTTGACAGTGACGTGGGTTGGTGGTTTATCTGATGTGAAATCTATATGTGTTTACTCCCCACACCACCATGTTATTTACTCTCCTGTGTCCTGTGGATTTCAGATATGCTGTAGATATTACGTGGGGATTATGTTTTTTGTTTGTTTGTTTGTTTTTTGGGGTTTTTTTTGTGCTTATTGAGAGAGAAACCTTGAAACGAGATGGCAAACTTTCTCTGTAAAGGACCACATAGGAAATACTGTTATAATGGCTTCGTGGGCCGTGCAGACTCAGCATGGCTGACAGAGCTGGAGAACAGCCACATGTAATTAGTGAATTGGCTGTGTTACAATAAAACTTTACTTACAAAAACAGGCCAGTGCTGGGTGAGTGAACACACTCACTTAAATAGATTCGTGCTGTGGTGTGAAGATGGCAGAGGTGACCTGGGGTCAGGCTTTGACAAGGGGGAGGGGAAAGCAGAACTGATAAGGGCTGAGAGAGGCATCCTGAAGTTGTAAAATAAATGCAGAAAGCAGGGGTGAAGTGTGACTCCCCAAAAGCAGGGGTGAAGTGTGACTCCCCGGGAGAGTTAGCCCAGTGACTTGACATTACGTGCACCATCTCTGAAAACCTGAG
Source organism: Hipposideros armiger (assembly GCF_001890085.2). NCBI lineage: Eukaryota > Metazoa > Chordata > Mammalia > Chiroptera > Hipposideridae > Hipposideros > Hipposideros armiger. Next base: position 372,708 of record NW_017732177.1, on the reverse strand, counting down.
TACATTAGCACCATCTAAGCAGATAGTCCAGGAATACTGAAAGGAACCCTGAGTTGGGTTTAGATTCTGTCTTGACTATCTGACAAATGAAATAGGTTTTAGAGCCAGAAGAGGTAGAAATAACTTGCATGAAGTACTGTCTTACTTTTCAGTGCTGACCATTTTTCTAGACGTTGAATCCTGAATTATGGGGGACCCATTTCATATTGAGGGAAGGCTTGCCGTGTTAAAAAAAACAAGGACGCGGCCTCTCCTCTCCCGGCTGAAGCCCGGGGGACCAGAGCGAGAAGCGGGGACTATGTTCCGACGCAAGCTGACGGCCCTCGACTACCACAACCCTACTGGCTTCAACTACAAAGATGAAACAGAATTTAGAAACTTTATTGTTTGGCTTGAAGACCAGAAAATCAGACACTACAAGATTGAAGACAGAGGTAATTTAAGAAACATCCACAGCAGTGAGTGGTCCAAGTTCTTTGAAAAGTATCTCAGAGATGTTAGTTGTCCTTTCAAGGTTCAAGATCGACAAGAAGCAATTGACTGGCTTCTTGGTTTAGCTGTTAGACTTGAATATGGAGATAATGCTGAAAAATACAAGGACTTGGCACCTGATAATACAAAAAATGCTGACAATACAGCTAAAAATGCAGAGCCATTGATCAATTTGGATGTAAATAATCCTGATTTTAAGGCTGGTGTAATGGCTTTGGCTAACCTTCTTCAGATTCAGCGTCATGATGATTACCTGGTAATGCTTAAGGCAATTCGCATTTTGGTCCAGGAGCGCCTGACACAGGATGCAGTTGCTAAAGCAAATCAAACAAAAGAGGGCTTGCCTGTTGCTTTAGACAAGCATATTCTTGGTTTTGACACAGGAGATGCAGTTCTTAATGAAGCTGCTCAGATTCTGCGATTGCTGCATATAGAAGAGCTCAGAGAGCTACAGACAAAAATTAATGAAGCCATAGTCGCTGTTCAGGCAATTATTGCTGACCCAAAGACAGACCACAGACTGGGGAAAGTTGGAAGATGAACATTTTAGGAGTTCAGCCTCTCACCTACTTAGTACAATTGGGCACCATGTAC
>NW_017732177.1:362858-367317 GCF_001890085.2 Hipposideros armiger | reverse complement strand
TTCGCTGACATTTCTTAACACAGCTGGGTCTGCCTTAATTACTTTAATTACTCAGTGAAGAAGTAAAGGTCATTTCATTTCAGTCGCATTTATTAATCACCCCCATTTTCTCCTTATTAACATTTTTTTTCTATCTCCATGAAGCTGGGCTTCTCAATGAGTCTATCTGACCTATTCAGATGTTAATGTCACGTCTAATGGCAGTATAGCCTGTCCTCAGTAAGGGCAGAGGAAGCTTTTTCCGCTTCTAAACTGTGTGTGTTTTCATTTGGTGAGTATGAATGATCGAGCGGAGGCCAGGAACCATTCTAGGTCTAACGGAGCACAGACGACTTGTTACCTGTAAGAAATGAATCTTTTTTTCCCGGTTTGGAGGAGGTATTACTGAGAGATGGTGCCCTGTTTGGTCCAAATGAGATTTTTCTGGATGATTGTGTAGGCCCTCTTTGCCTGGGTCACTGAGCAGCACTTGAAGGGTACAAAGGCTGTGTTTATGTTCATTAGGATCTGCTACATTAACTTTAAAATGCCAATTACGTTTCTTTAATATGTAGGTATACCAAAGGAAGTATCAGTGAAAAAGAGTTTAAATGACATTTTAGATTATCTACATGCAAACTTACTATCTAGTTACCAGACACACACACACACACACACACACACAGGCGCACACACACAGACATACACACACATGCACGCACACACACACATGCATGCACACACACAGAGACACACAGACATACTTACACAGAGACACACACAGACGCACGCACACACACATGCATGCACACACACAGAGACACACAGATATACACAGAGACACACATACACACACAGAGACACACATACACACACAGACATACACATGCACACACACACACATACAGACACACAGACACACACACAGACATACACACACACACACACACAGTGGTAGGGTGCTTCTAAGGTAGTCTCCAGTGATCCCCATCTCTTGGTATTGTAAAAAAATATGCATTGGACACTTGTGAGAATGGTAAGGANTGTCACATTTTCGAGGGAAGAATCCCAGAAAATTGACTTATGTTCTAGAGATTTATCATCATTGCTTTTTCTTTAATAAAGTTTGGGAAAGTGAAAAAAAAAAAAAAAAAAAAAAACAAGGACGCAGCTCACTTCCGTGGGTTTGAATGGGTCAAAACCTCAGCCTGGTGTGCAGGTGACACTTACTGGTTTAGTGACCCGCCTGTATGGCAGAATAGGGTAGTGAATATTTGGGGGGGTAATTCTCAGAGACATTTTCCTCTGAATAACGTAACTGATGGCTTCTAATCTGTAACACAGCAAAAAACCAAAGCTCATTTTTATATCTGTATGAGTTTCCCAGGGCTGCTGTCCCAAAGTATCACAAACTCTGTGGCTAAAGCCACAGAAAATCTGTTATCTCATTGTTCTGGAAGCCAGAAGCCTAAGATCAAAGTGTCGGCAAGGTTGGTTTCTTCTGAGGGTTGTCGGATGGTGGGAAAGAAGGTGTTTCGTGCCCCCCTCCGGGTCCCTGATAGCTTCCGCGATGCCTTCACTTGTGGCTGGCTCTCTCCCGACACCTTCACACCTTATGCCTTGTCTGCATGTCTGTCTCTGCATCTAAATTTCCCCAGTTACAAGCATACAGGTCAAACTGGATTTAGCCCCCCACTCTGACTTCATCTTAATCGTATGAAAAACCCCATTTCCAAACAAGGTCACCTTCACAGGACTGGTTAGGATTTCTGTATCTTTTGCGGGGCACACAATTCAACCCATAACAAGCTCTACTGGGGAAATTTAGCTTTGAATTTGTATGCAGTATTGCAGGAAAGGTTGTAAAACCAAGAGAAAATTTATGGCCCACCGTGATTTGCATGCTAAATCAGCCTCAATTTTCATCTTCGCAATTAAACTCACAAGTCTGAAAAAACTGAGATTTTTTTTTTTTTACTGAATACTTTCTATTTATGTTTCGAGTGTTCTTTTGCAAGTAGAAATTATATCCAACTTTCGGGGATAAAAAAAATGTGCATATTAGTTAGTCCCTTTCTGGCTTAATTGTTTCTGCATGGAAAATATCTTAAAATATTTTATAGAGATTTAAAAAAATCAGCTTCCTTGTTTGCCTCTTGGGTTGGAGAATCAACGGTTAAAAATCTGTAAACAGCCATCAAAGCACCACACTTTTTATCCCGACCCCCAAATCAGACCACACTGCTTGTCAAATGATCTGAAATACTGATGAGGATTTTTGAAGCAAATTGTCCCTGAATGTGAGAAATGAGTTATAGTCTAATCCTAAGTCTCCAATTTCATCCTTCAGTCGCATCCCCAAATGCAGGCAGATTTTAAAAACAGGAATATTCCTCATTTCCTTACTACCCAGTAATGTGAAATCCATACCACCACTCGCTGAGCTACGTACCATACAGGAAGTGTTTTGGGCAAGGAGTGCACTGGAAAATGTTATCAGTTATTATTATCACCCCTGTTCAAACAAAAAACCGGACAGACATGTTGCTTTCATTTTCATCAGGCCTGTGTTGTGTGACCGTTTTCTTTCTATCACAAAAATGAATAAAGGCTGCGTAATGGAGTCTTTCTGGACCTTACTTGCCTTACATGTAAGAAAAGGATGCTAAGATTTCGTGCAGTGGTAAGGTTTTTGCATGGCTCCCGGCTGTCCAGAGAAGCAGAACCAACAGGATAGGCAGGTGTTCAGGAAGAGATTTGTTATAAGGTCCCAAGTAGAAGACTGTCAGGCAGGAAGAATGGTCTCTGGCTCCAAAGAAGATCAGCCTTTTTTGTTCCAGTCAGGCCTTCACCTGATTGGACGAGGCCCACCCATGTGACGGAGGACAAGCTGCTTTCTTCAGTCTACCAAAAGGCTAACGTCATCCAAAAAAAAAACCCACCACATTCGCGCAAACACCCAGAATACTGTTAGACCAAATAGCTGGGCACCCTGTGATCCAGTCAAGTTGACACATCAAATAAACCATCACAGATTTAAACGGACGTTTCTGGATAGGCTGTGAACTCGACCCAGCCCCACCTTCCAGCTTGTGACCCATCTGTGCAGTAAACGTCCATGCCTGGCCCCCTGCAGGGATAGGGGAGGATCAGCCTTGGACTTGTGAGCCAATTTACTTGGAAAATCCCGACGTCATCTTGAACACTGACCAGGGAAGGCATGGAAATTCACACTGTGGACGGGGAATTCTGAGGGCTTCTCATTAGAGGCACCAGTTCCATAGGAGAATGCCTTGCAGTTTGTCGCCTGAATTTGGAATGCACGGAATTCGAACATGCATGGGATTTGAACAGGATTGGCAGAGGCGTTGTTGTGTGTATTTATTTCCCTCCCAGCCTGGGCCCAAGTTGCCCTAACTACCTGTCTTTTCAGGCAGCTACTCATTCTCTGTTGTTAAAGCAAGCGTGGCCTTTCTTCGCTGTGTTTGTCACAGCAGGGTGTGACGCGCGATGGAGGCCTCTGCTCGTGGAACCCCGGGTTCCACCGCTGGCCTCGCGTGCTCCCTCTGTGGACGTCACACGTGTGTGTCGGTGTACATTCAAGTCAACACGTCAGAAGGAGAGAGGAAAAGAAGGCTACAAAGAATGACGCAAGGTGAGGGAGGACTGAATAGACAGAGCAGGATAAAAGTACCAGGAAAAGCACCAGCAAGTTGCAGAAACTGGGGAAAGAGAAAGAAGACATCTGGCATCTCAATGGAAGGGAAGACGGAAATGTGGGCAGGCAGGTCAAAGTGGAAACGTACCAAGAAATTAAGAAAAAAAAAGGAAAAGATAAGCCAAAGTGAAATGAGTAAACATGGAATGTTTCAGAAGATGCTTTAGTGCGTCTGGGAAACCAGGGCTTCTTTTCCGACTCTCTAACCCAATCACGGTATATAGGATATTTCTGCGGGCCTGACTCTTTTGTATGTGTAACCGTGATAAAGAGGACTTCGGGGCCACGAAAGGTTCTGAGACAAATGGTGTGTGGATCTGTAGCTCTGAAATGGAGCCATTCACCACTGTTTTAAAATAAGCACAATAGCAGGGCCGGCCGAGTGGCTCAGTTGGTTAAGAGCTTGCTCAAGAGTTTGAGCTCTGAGCAACAGCGGTTCGATGCCAGCCCGAGCTGAGCAGCCGCTGAGCTGCCAACAGGTAGCAGGATGGCTCAGCTAAAAACAAAAACAAAAACAAAAAATAAAATAAGCACGATAGCACCGGGGAGGAAATGCTGTGGTGAGATGCCGGCGTCACCGCGTTCATTCGCGTGTGTTTGGAAAAAATCACGAGCTCAGGAAGTCCAAACAATCTTTTTTTCTGAGATCTATACTTCGTTGATATGTTCTGTTGTGTTTGTAAAATGAAGTCCGCAAGCAGCTATCCAATAACTGGGTGCTTCGTGTGTGTGTGTGTGTGTGTGTGTGTGTGTGTGTGTGTG
>NW_017732177.1:358754-360353 GCF_001890085.2 Hipposideros armiger | reverse complement strand
CGGAGGCAGGGAGAAGGTGTGCGTCTCAATGAGGCCGAGAAAGAATTTGCAATGACAGCTTTCTGAAGTCAGTGTTCTCAGGAAGGGGAGGGCAGTGACCCAGAGTCACGAAGACACCTGTCTAGAGTTCATCAGGCTGAGGGGCGCCTGGTCTTGGGGATCAGTATTTGTACCTTCCTGTCCTTTCTTGCCCTTGAGTGTTGGCCAAACCTAGTCCCTGGCTACTAACACACACAGAAGGGTAGAAGGGCTGGACTGTCCATTCAAGATTAGGACACAGGAGACCGTGACGTCTGTCTTGCGTGCATGCTTTTTCTCTTGACTTAGGCTCTCCTTGGTAGCTTTCTCGGTTGAAGCAAGGTGCCACGCTGGCGGCTGCCCTTGGGAGAAGCCCAGGTGACAAGTTAATAAGGGCATTTGGGGGGCCAGCGACAAGCGAGGAGCAGAACCCTCCCCACAGCGATACCCGTGAGCAGAGAAGCAGGACCATCCTCAGTTGAGCCTTAAGATGACCGCAGCCCCCGTTGCTGGCTTATTTGTCAACAGATGTATTGAGACATAATTCATGTGCTGTACCCAGCACCTACTCAGAGTGTACATACATTTCATGTACATATTTCAGCGGCATTGCGTAGAATCAGAGGTGTGCAGCCATCTCCACATTTTCCCAGCAAGTCATGCCTGTTACTATGTAGCCCTTGAGCTAAGGATGGTTGTTACGTTTTTAAAGTGTTTAAAAAAAAGATGCAAAGAAGAATATACAACAGCCTACGAGAGACACAGGTGGCCACAGGACTAAATTCAGTGCCATCTTGCCCTTTTCAGAAAGCCTGGGCCCTAATTGGTTGATGGCGAACATTTTGCAACATTTGTTTACTTTCCCCCTCCTCCTGGTTCCCAACCACATCCAGAGACTTTATTTTTTGGTCAATTGACTGAAAGTAGGTGGTGGACACCATGACACGTCACCTCTCCATGCTTCAGCAGTAACGTCCTGAGGACAAGGACACTCGTCTGCCTGGCTACAATCCCGTTCTCGTGATATTATCTAATATATCGTCTATATTAAGATTCCCCTAGTTAGCCCAATAGTGTCTTTCACAGCTATTTTTGAAAGTGGAGTCCACTTTAGTCTTCATGGCTGTTTAGTTTTATTCAGTGTACACCAGCCCGCCCTTTTTCTGGGCTGGCCGTTTTTTTTTCCTCTTTTGCTCTGTCATGATGACATTTTTATTTATTTATTATTCTTTTTAAAAATGTTTTTATTGGGGAATTGGGGGGAGGGGAACAGACAAGTTGCTGTCGTTTTGTTCTTCAGTCTAGTTGTGGAGGACATTGCTTCACTGGCCCGTGTTGGCACCATCATTGCGCTCTTCCCGGGCGAGGCAGATCAGTCGCCGGCTTCTGGACGGCCGCTCACTGAGGCTGCTGGCCGCTCACAGTGGCTGCTGGCTACACACGGTAGCCCATGGCAACCCACTGCAGCAGGGGCCGCAGCCTACGGTGTCGCCGGCGACTCACGGCAGCCCAGCTCCAGGTTGAGCTGTTGTTCAGCATCTTAGCTGTGGAGGGCAGTGTCACTGGCCCTCATATGTGGGA
>NW_017732177.1:344514-355579 GCF_001890085.2 Hipposideros armiger | reverse complement strand
CTCTGGCGTCCCAAGCCAGTTCTTAACCATTGCGCCACTCAGCCAGCCCACTCAAGGTTTGTCTTTATCGACGCTGTGGGCCTTTCTGTACCATTTGATTCCTGTGCCTGTGCTGTTGTGCAAATCCATGCCCTGAAGACACTTTGCAGTAGGTGGCAGTTGGCCAAATAGTAACCTTCCGATGTGTGTCTCTGTGGAGGGAAGGCATTTCTGCAGGAAAAGTGTTTGAAATTAACTGCAAAACAGTCCGTTAGGTTCAGATGCTGCTGAGTCTTCAGTCCAGGACCCGATACTGGAGAAGTTTGGAATACTTGTGGAAGGGTGTTCTCAGGTGTCACTTCTCCAAATGTATTTTGTAGGGGCCACCGTCCCCATACATGTCACGGGTACCACTGGGTGAAGCAGGAGTCAACTTTCTGACGGCGAAGGCGTAGCTGAGCTCAGCAGAGGTGATGCCGTGATGTTCTCTCCCCTGTAACATTCTGATGATATACAGGGAGACAGCCCATTCCATCTTACCTGGAACACTGCAGGTTTATGCCTGCCGTCCTGCTGTAATTAATAAGCACTTCCCCTTTCACTACGAAAAAACTCCAGGTCTGGATAATAAAATTATATGGTCCTCTTTCAGAAGTTAATAACAGCCATCCTGGTTAACACTTATTGGCTCTTTCCTCTTGGCCAAGGATTATGGCTAAGCAGTAAACTCATCTAATCTTTTATAATCCTATTAAGGGAGCTAGACAGGTGAAGAAAATGAGATGTAGGCACGGGAAGTAACTTGTCCTAGATGACAGACCTACGGAATCAGTCAGTTCTTTGCACATTTTGCAAGTAACTCTTGCCTCTGTTTTCATAGTTTTCTTTCAAAAAGCTGGTATTGTTTGCAGGTTCCTTTTACTCTTCTCGTAAATGCAACTTTGGGGGTCTCTGAATGAAAAGCTTTCAAATGAACTTACCACGCGCTTGGAAACCCACCTCCATCTTGGACCCCTGATGGGGCAAAATAAAGACCATAACAGAAGCCAGGGCCTGTAACCTCATATGACAGAGATGCCCTTGGAAGCGTGAGTCGGATGTGGTTGGACGTCACAGAATCCAGGGATGTGTGCGGACCATGCTGGGCTGGCTGGGGAATCCGACAGTGACCCACAAGGACACAGCGCACACCAGGGAGGGCTCCTGGCCCGTACTCTGTGGGCACCTGTCTGTTATTGAATCCCGCCGTTCATGAAGCACTGTCCCTGGGCGGGATGCTGGGTGATACACACGTATGCGTTTCCAGACTGGCCGGCAAGCAGGACTTCTCCAGCCTCACGTGTGTGAGGGGAGCCCCGAAGGTCCCCCTTCCCTCAGTGCCCTCATCCCCAGCAATGTCCTGGCCGGCCCCCACCCCCATCCTCCCTCTGCCCATGAACTTGGAGACTCTGAAGCCCATGACGTGTGGGTTCCAGCTGCAGTGACACCTCCCTGTTCTTTAAAAGAAGGAACCCCAGTTTTATGTAGTCAGATCTAACTCTGGTAAGACGCTCTATTTAGTCAAGGCTGCCTGTGATCAGGACGGCGCCTGTGCCAGAAGATTACGCCTGTGGCAGAGGGCACGGCGCTTAGGCTGCTCACAGCCACGGAACCTTACCCATCCTGCTGTCCCATGACTTTCCACGGCCCTGGCACGCTGGTATGCCTGTGTGTGCCACCGGCCCCAAAGCCCTGGGTCGCGCTTTCCACAGTGCATATAAATACCCCAGCTACCTTGCTCCTTCGGTGCGATAATTCCAGAACCTGCACTGTGCACCATTCTCTAAGATTTTCTGAGGCAGTGATGCTCTAGTTGCTATCCGTGGAGATGTTTGAATAGCCCCCCCTTCACCAGGCTCCAAATCCACGCCCTCATTGTCCATTTGATAAATCGACCCAACTTCCAAATCTTGTGTACCCTCTGCATTGATTTCACCTCGTGGACAAGGCTTGAGTTTTCCATTGACACCTTCAGCCTTATTTACTCTGTCTTTTTGTGTCATCACTGCTGTTTCATCTCCGTGCTGGCACCTCCCAGCTCTAGACCTTGACCCTGCACTCAGATCCAGAAAGGGCCACTTCCTGTCCCCAGAGGGCCCAAAGCTGACCCCGTGCATGTGTCCTCAAGAAAAAGGAGGCTTCTGTGCAGCGCGTGAAAGAGAGCGCATCTTTGGTGTCTGAGTGTCAATGTTTTCAATAGAGTCCCCATGCTTGAAAGTATAAATGNAGGGCAGTGTCACTGGCCCTCATATGTGGGATCCGAACCAGGGCCCTCTGGCGTCCCAAGCCAGCTCTTAACCATCGCGCCACTCGGCCGGCCCATGATGACATTTTTAAAGGGACCAGGCTGGTGGTTCTGTTGACTGTCCCACAATCTGGGATTGGTTTGGTGTCTTCTTTGTGCTTAGAGTCAGGTTAAATATTTTGGCAAAAATACCATATACGTGAATCCTTCCCATAGAGCCTATCAGGGCACATAGTGTCAGTTTGTCCCATCGCTGGTTATAGTAAGTTTGATCTCTCGGTTAAGATGATGTTTGTTGGGTCTCTTCCTTGTAAAGCTACCTTCCTACCTTGGTAATTAATGCAAATGTGGGGTGATAATTTGCATTTTCCTTTCCCCACCAACTTTCACCCAATGTTTTCAGCACCTATTGATGATTTTTGACCTCCTTTTTAAAAGTGATCACTTCAGAGTCATGGCTTTAAATAAAACTACTGTTATAGTTAAAAAAAATATGATCGCAGCCCCTGCAGACACCTAGATTACAGCCTTGAGAGACACCCAGAAGATGGTGGTCCAGTGAAGCCATTCTTTTTTTTTTTTAATTGGGGAATCGGGAAAGGGATACAGCGTTTGGGAATTTGGGGAAGGTGAACAGTGTTGGGGAATTTGGGGAAGGGCAACAGCCAAGTTGTTGTCCTTTAGTGTTAGTTGTGGAGGGTGCAGCTAGCTCAGCTCCAAGTCCAGTCACCATCCAGCCGCCTGATAGCAGCTCACGGCCACTCAGCTCAAGGTGCCGTGTTCAATCTTAGTTGTGGGTGGGCGCAGCCCACCATCCCATGCGGAAGTAAAACTAGCAACCTTGTTGTTAGGAGCACATGCTCTCACCAGCTGAGCCATCCTGCCACCTGTTGGCAGCTCAGCGGCAGTTCAGCTCAGGTGCAGCTCACTGGCCCATGTGGGAATCGAACCGGCAACCCTGTTGCTCAGAGCTCACGCTCTTAACCAACCGAGCCGCTCGGCCGGCCCCAAGTGAAGTCATTCTTGAGGCACAGGTTCTGTGAGATAATACGAGCTTGTTCCCTGAAGCCCTAAGTTCTGTGGTGCAGGGGTTCATGACTACTTCCCCCGAGACATGTCTCTGTGGCATGTGGATTGTTTTGAGCTAAAGGCACCTGAGATCCTGTGGGCTCAAGGGAAACTTCTGCTGCCACCCTTACCTACCTAGAGGAATTTTGATTAGGGGCCTTTCCCATAAGAAGAGATCATCAGAGATAACCTTTTTGACATCTCAGTATGGCAGGGAAAACTGCTGATTCCTGAACACCTGCTCTGCCTACCCTCATGCAATGTCCTTCCTCCCACAAAGCCCCAGGCGCCTCACCTCACCCTTAGCTCAGGATGCCACGTGAACCTCTTTTTCCCTTTCTGTGTCTGGACCTCTCATGTAGGCAGGCCTCTGACTCGGTCATGTTTGTGGGGTTCCTATACCTACCTATGTAATTAAATGTGGTTATGCTCTCTTGCTAATCCGTCTCATGTTGATTTAATGATTAGACCGGCCGGAAGAACCTTGAAAGGCAAAGGAAAGTTTCTCCCGCCCCCACAGTTGTAACTGTTACGTGACAATAGATGACTAACACACATACGACACATACAAACACCAGCATGTACCCGTGCCTGTATATCAAATATAGGCACGACATACTACATACATTAAATAGTGTGTGCTTGTGTATGTGCTTGTATGTGAGAGAAAGGGACACCCAAGGAAAACTGGACATTCTCTAGTGGAAGTTGGAAAATCCTTTATGAGAGGGACAATGTATGTGAGGCAGATTGAATATGAGGAAAAAGGCTAAATCTGTAAGACTGTGAGTGGCTTCAGCCACTGGGAGAATGGGTAGCAGTGATATTTATAGAAACGGAGGAAGTAGAGTAAGTGTACAGTTTTGGACTTGTAAGGGGATATCAGGGCAAAATTTCAGATTTGGAGGTACCAGCTTGAGTATTATCATGTAGAGGATATTGAAAACCATCAGAGGTATATATGTGGCAGAAGAAATTAGAGAGAGAGAGAAAGAGGGCTGAGAATTGATTCCTGGATCAGTCAGCATTTAAAAGTCTGGTATAGAAAGAGAACTGTAAAAAAAAAACAAACAGTGAAGAAATTGCAAAGAGTTGGTTATAATACATGGGTTAATTTAGGGGAAAAGCACTGTGGGTTCACAGAGAGAAAATCTTTTTTAAGCCAGGAGTCCAGGCAGTTAAAACAAAACAAATAAAGGCAAATAAACAAAACAAGACCAAGAGGCAGAACACAGCTTACAAACTGAGATTGTGGCCAACNGAAACTCCTTCTTTCCCGCAAAGCGACAAGGTTGTTGAGAGTGTCTGTTGGCTCATGTTAACTAGGCTAGAAGAGATGAGCTATAGGAAGACAATTTCCAAGCAGGATTTAGAGCGATGCTAACAGGGCCAGGATTGGATTGAAAAATAAAACTGTTGCCCATCGCCAGGTTCCCCTAGATTTTCAAATGAAAGGGTCACCTAGGAATAAAGATAGAATCTAGACCGTGTTTCTACGACCCTTCCTTAAAAAATCACTGATGGTCAGTAGATCCTCTCAGCTAGACCAAAGACCATCTGAGGGTCTTAAAAGCTTTGCTGATAGTAATCTTATGGCCAGAAGCATTGGCAGCTTTGTCTCTCAGAGCCCATGCACACGGTGTTTCTCTAGTGTATCACACGTATTAGCCAAACGGCTATCTTGTAGGGACACACAAGTTCACATTCAAGGGCCAATCCCAGATCCTTTCTAGGTTGTTCTTACTCATACCAGAAACGTGTGAGATTTCCACAGCTCCACATCCTGGCCCAAAGACGATGTTGTTAAGATTTAAAACAAAAACAAAAACAAAAAACTTGCTATAGTCTGTTGGGTATGAAATGAAGTCGCATTGTGAGTTTCAACTGCATGTGTTTTGGATTATGAATGCAACTTGGCACTTTCTTGTACATTTCATTGGCCATTTGTGTTTTCTGTTTTGTGAAATACCTTGTCATTTAGGTCTTTGTGAATGGGTTTGTGCGTATGTGTTTATTCACATATTTATACATAAATGACATTAGTCTGTAGACCAATCTGAGGAGCACGGGAACCCCTACGATATCGGCTTTCCTAGTGAAGGGCATTCACATCCCCAAATTCAGTTCCTCCATGTGTTTCCCTATCTGTATAATGTGCTACAGAAAGCGTTTAGAGGATTTCCTCCATAACTTTGCTGTGAGATAGATTAGATGAACCCGTACTGTAGCTTTGAACCACCCTGGATGGTGATGTCTTCTTGCCTTGTTTTTCTATATTACTGATAAGTGTTAAGGATGCTTTATTTGGGAGTTTTACTTCGATGTTCATGAGTGAGATGGGCTAACACTTTCTAAAACAGCTTTATTGAGATGTGCAGATGGTGCCAAAAACATGTATACATGTTTTAAGAAAGGAAAAAAAACTATTAAAATTATAATCCTCAATATATACCGAAAACAAAAGATGAATACAAGTCCTGTGTATCCATTGTTTTGCCCCTCCCCCGGTATATGTCATATCCATATGTCCATAATTTGCCCATGTAAAGTGTAGCGGTCACTCGTTGTTACTATATTCAGTTACTCAAGCATTACTGCCATGAAGCTTAGAGCATTTTCATCACCCCATAAAACAAACTCAATATCCATGAGCCATCGCTTTCCATCCCTCCTGCCCCTGGCAACCACTAAGTTGCATTCTGTTTCTTTAAATTTGCCTGTGCCGGACATTTCATGTACATGGAGTCACACAGGTTTGATTTTTAACATTCTCTCATTATTTGTGTTTGCTTTAGGTATCAAGGTGATGTTAGTGAGGCTGCTTTCCTTAGTTGTATATGAAAAGGTGTAAGATTAAAATATCTGTTCTTTGCATCATGAGAGAAAGTCATTTATATAATTGTTGTACCTTCTGGGTTTTTTGAGGGCAGATTTTTAACCGTTCATACTTGAGGAATCATTCGGATATTCAAGGTAAGAATATCTACTCATCTAATCTGCTTCGTTAACAGATTTATGGAGAAATCCCCGTACACGCCTTTCTGTCAATAAACGCAGGAAGAAATCAATAACGTTAATCTCTGACCGTAAAATAAATCCTCTGAAAAACTAGGAATGTAATCGAATAGCTTTCAGCCTATAAATAGCTTCAGAAATAACGATAGCAACAGTTATACTCAAGGAATCCTCCTTTCAAATCATGAACAAAAAACAAGAAGTCTGCGGTCATTTCTGGACCACATTATACCACCAGTCGTCGCCCACAGAAAAGGAAAATGGGGGGAAATAATCTAAAAATTGGAAAGAAAGAAATAACTGCCATGTTGCTTGTTTAATAGAAAACACTAAAGACTTTAAGAAAATATCAGAGTAAATAAGGCAGTTAAGCAGATGGTCAAATATAAAATGGGTCTATGGAAATTCCATTTCTATGCATGAGTAGCTTTCTCCTTGAGGTTGCTGCCTTTACAAGGTCTGGTTAATGCAAGAGCCTCAGGACTGACCCCCCACCGCTCCCCCCAGGTTGTGCGCACCCCCCGCTCCTCCGTGACCTCTGCGTGAGCGCTGAGGGCTCCAAGCCAGCAGGAAGCAGCCGCTCTCAGCAGAGTCTGGCACCAGGCTCCCCCCCTCCCGGGTCCCGCATTCCTCTCATTCCAGGCCTCTAGCTGCAACCCTGGCTTTATTTTCCATGCAGGGATTCTGCCAAAGATATCTATAAACATGTTTATCCAGAACCTATAGATGCTTTGCGCCAGGAATGCTTCCTGGAAGTGAAAGTCCCCTTTGTAGTTTCATCTCTACAGGTTTGCTTTCTTTATTTAACTATTAACAACATGGGCTTCATCCGTGTTGGCGGAGCAAGCGAATGGAGAGAGGATACCTTCAGTCTGAGTCAAGCTAGCCATTGATCAATGATGCTGTCTAGATATGTACATGACATTGGCCATTTTCAGGTGTGATCAAATACGGTGAATGTTTAAATTTAAAAAAATTATTATTACAGTAAAAGACACATTGCCGTTAATCCCCCTCAAAATACTCCCCCCTCGCTTCAAACACACTATCCCATCGTTCTTGCCACTTGCTGAAGCAGTTCTGGAAGTCCTCTTTCATGCGTGTCTTTAGTTGCGCTGTCGTGGCTGCCTCGACGTCCTCACTTGATTCAAAACGTTTGCCTTTCATGGTCATTTTGACTTTGGGGAAGAGCCAGAATTTGCACGGTGCCAGATCCGGTGAATAAGGTGGATGAGGACATACCGTAATGTTTTTATTTGACAGAAGCTATCATACCAGGAGTGATGTGTGACACGGAGCCTTTCCATTGTGATCACAAAATACGGTGAATGCTGCTGCCGAGAGCCATCTAAGAGAAAGGCAGGGACCTTCAATACGGGAAGGGGCGCGTGGAACCTCAGTAGCAGTGTGTGACAACTTTCAACTTTTTCAATGCAGTCAGTCGGGTGTGAGCTACGGTTGAGACAAGCTGTGCTTTAAAGTGTGCCATAAATCATCCTCCATCATGACAATGCTCCGTGTCACACATTGCTTCTGGTATATGGCAATGTCTGTCAAATAAAAACGTTATGGTGTGCCCTCATCCACCTTGTTCACCGGATCTGGCACCGTGCGACTTCTGGCTCTTCCCCAAAGTCAAAATGATTCAGGACATCGAGGCAGCCATGACAGCGCAACTAAAGACACGAAAGAGGACTTCCAGAACTGCTTCAGAAAGTGGCAAGAACAATGGGATAAGTGTGTTCGGAGTGAGGGGGAGTATTTTGAGGGGGATTAATGGCATGTGCCTTTTACTGTAATATTTTTTTAAAAAAAGATTTTATTGGGGAATTGGAGGGATGGGAACAGCACTGGGGAATCAGGGAAGGGGAACAGACAAGTTGCTGTCCTTTTGTTCTTTAGTCTAGTTGTGGAGGACGTCGCTTCTCTGGCCCATGTTGGTATTNCAAGAAATAGCCTCTCCTGTTTTTGTCAGCCAGACGGCCATGCTGAGTAAGGGCTGCCAAGTTTTTTCTTTGCACGTTTAGTATTTTAACAGTTCCGCAAAGTAGAGCTACAGGTACGCGCCAGGATTCCTTGTCCCCCAAATGGAGACATGGGTACATTCTTGTACGGTAGTTGTGAAGATGAAAGGAGGAGAGTAGAGGTATTGTCATCATTATCATCATCATCATGTCCATCTCCTGACACAATCCAGAACCATTTGTTGATTGGAGAAAGGTGAAAAGACGATCTAACCTTATTTTAGACCCACATCAAAACCGTGCCTTTGAATCCATGTCACTGATTGCATCGGATGCTGCAACACTTGTCACCTTCACTTCGTGCATCGCATCAGCCCTTCACGTGTTCCAGAGAAAGCTAATCCTCTCACTCAGCGTGGGGACATAATTTCTGCCACGTGGCATCGTGTTCATCTTAGCAGTGTCTGCGAATTTCTTACCGTGCCTTGTCTGGAGATTGTTCAAGTCTTTCCATTTCTGTAGTCACCTCGTGTTAAAACTTTGGGCTTGGCCAAAAATAGTTCCTCCTCTGGAGAGCATCCTGGAAAATATTGTTCCCTGTGAGTGCCAGTCAGCCACTGCAGCCTGCCAGTCTGATGGCATTTATAAAGTCTTGTAGGCTGAGGAACATGGCTTGCCTTGTGCTCGGTGAAGTAGAAGGACTCAGGGTTCTGTGTGTGTGTGTGTGTGTGTGGGGATTCCCAGACTGGTGATGGGGGTAGTGGGTTTGTAATAATGCAAGTAAATGAGTCCCCATGGTGTCCATCAGATGCACCAATGCATCCTGGTTTCTAAAACCCCTCAGTCCCGGGCACGCTGGGGCAGTTGGTTCCCCTACCTACTGAGTGCATATGAAACACAGACTTTAAGGTCGATGATACGGCAGAAACAGGAGGCAAGGAAAGCAGAGGACGCGGGCTTGGGTCCTTAAACTCTGTCCCAGTGTCATTATCTTCAGGGCGACTTTTTTTTTGATGCATGCACAAAACAGCTTCTTTTTGCAAGGATTTAAAATAGAGCATGTATGCGCGTCATTCAATTTCATGAGTAGGCAACTTGCATTTCCCAAATTCTCCCTTGTTATCAGGTTGACAGGTATGCAAATGGCAAAAAGAAAGGAAAAGATTGAAGTGGCTGCTAAGCCTTCTTAGCGTCAGGCTGGACTAATGGGAGGTCATGTCCAGGAAACAAGCTGTCTCCTTGCCCAATGTTATCCGCTCGAGCAGAAAGCGTCCACGCATTTTGGGTGCTGCCGTGTCAGGCATCCTTCGTGATGTTTTATGGTTTCCTTTTCTCTAGAAGACTTTCCTTAGGCTATTTAATAATGAGCTGTTCAGTGACATCTAGTGTAGGAAGCAGAGAAAAATGACAGAGAATACACATCGGTTGGTCGCTGTTTAATGTGATGTCCAAAGGAATGGAATGGATGCTACTAAGACATCGTGTTCCCTCCCGGAACTATAAACCCTCCATTCTCTGCCTTTCCTTAATTAGCCCCAATGGACCACCTCATGCAGATTTGCCGTGAGGATATCTGAGTCATAGCAGGGGGAAAAGCAAACCTGCCTCCGTTGTTGCTGTCAGGACCAACCCTCTTATGTGGCTGGCATCTTCTGTGCTGGAGTTCTCTTTTAAAGAACAAATATTGAGGGCGCTTGTCAGATTAACCCACACAGCTGATGTGTTCCTGGTGGCCACGAAAAAAGTGATTCACCACTGAGCTCTGATTACACGGGAGTGGCTTAATTGTTGGATGGTGCTGTCGTTGGTGTAGGGCTGGCCCAAGTGAGAAGCAGCACAGCGTGAAAAGAGCGGAGAGCTTGTGTGATGCAAAGGGAAACGGAGCCGAAAGGGAAAGAGAGCAGTTGTGAAGACAGACATTGCTAACCTCATCATTTTGATGGTGGGCCAGCATAACCCAGGATCATCTGGTCCCCATCGTCCCCAGCAGTGGTATTATTATTAGTTTATTTTATTAAGATTTGTATTGAGTAATTGGGGAAGGGGAACAGTGTTGGGGAATTGGGGAAGGGAAACAGCCAAGTTGCTGTCCTTCAATCTTAGTTGTGGAGGGCGCAGCTAGCTCAGCTCCAAGTCCAGTTGCCATCTGGCTGCCCGGTAGCAGCTCAGGGCAGCTCAATTCAAGGTGCCATGCTCAATCTTAGTTGCAGGTGGCCGTAGCCCACCATCCCATGTGGAAGTTGAACTGGCAACCTTGTTGTTAGGAGCATGTGCTCTCACCAGCTGAGCCATCCTGCCACCTGTTGGCAGCTCGGCTCAGGCGCAGCTCACTGGGCTACATGGGAATCGAACCAGCGACCCTGTTGCTCGGAGCTCACACTCTAACCAAGTGAGCCACCTGGCTGGCCCCAGCAGTGGTATTATTTTGATAAACATAACAAACTGAAAACATTGGGTAAGTATGTAAGACTTGCACGTGGCATTGCAAATGCCACGTAGTTTTCAGTTTACTGAGGGAACAGACAGTAGTTCACTTCTTATAGCTCTCTCCTGTCTTATCGTCATCCCCCTTCCCCCCAACCCACTGGCCTTAATTCTGCTGCTCACACAACCCAGGCATGTCCCCAACCTCAGGGCCTTTGCACTGACTGTCCCCTTTGCTTGAGTGCCGCTTCCTCAGATGTGACATGCGTGGACTCAAGTCACCGCTCTGGTCTCAGCTCATGCCAATCCTTCAGACAAGCTTTGTAATTCG
>NW_017732177.1:330184-338779 GCF_001890085.2 Hipposideros armiger | reverse complement strand
ACCATATTGTTTGATCACACCTTGTATATCCTTGCAATATTTCCGTAAGAGCCTGTCTCATTCAAGTTTTCATGAAAAATCCAGTCTTGGTTAATAAGAGTAGAGAATAGATGCTTCAGGTGGCCCTGCTGACCCTTGTCCTTGGTGTTTACATTCTTGTGGAGTTCTGTCCCCATGAGTGTGGGAGGGGCCTGTGGCTCGCGTTTAACTAATAGGGTCTGACAAGGTTGGTGGGAGGTCACGTCCATGATTGCATTACATAGAACTCAGACCTCCGTCTTGGGAACGGAATTCTGCCAACAGCCATGTGAACTTGGAAGCGTAGCCTTCCCCTGTGGAGTCGATGAGCCCCGAGCCCGAGTTTATTCCCTGAGTGCAGCTTTATGAGAAACCCTGGACCCCTGACCCACAGGAACTGTGAAATGATAACTGTGTCGTTCTAAGGTTCTAAGTTTGTGGTCCTTTCATTACGCAGCAATAGATAAGTCATATAGCAAGTGAATTGGCCACAGGGAACGTGCAAACAGAATCCTCTATTGCAGGGGAGGACATATTCGAGATCCTTGGGTAGTTAATACTAAATTGCAATAGTTTCGGGGTGACATCTCACGCTGGCAGTTCTAAATGAAGTAGAGTTCATGACCACAGAAAACTTAATCCCCAGTAATCTTTGTTAGCAATCCACAGAATCACAGGACTTGAAATGCCTCCTTTCCCCCAAAGTTAATCTGTGTTATCTGCGGATTTCAGACAGATTGATATCTACACCATTACGCTTTATCACTGCCTTCCTGGCTTATCAGTAATACCGGATGATGAGTTTCAGTCCTTGCAAGGCTGGAGAGGGAAATTAATGGAGGCAATTAGGAAGGGTTAAGAGGGAAGACACGTGAAGCTGGTTAAGATTGAACACTGAACATGAAACCAGAAAATCACTTTAGTGCTCATCCCCTCCCCTCTACTCCCCTCTTTCCTCCCTTTCTCTCTCACTTGACAAACATTTATTGATGTCCGTCTATATGACGGGCATTAAGCACCAAGTTAGTATAAGAACCATATCTTACATGTCTTATTTAATAAATTATACACACGTGTCTCATCTGTTAAACGTGAAAGCTCTCACTCCTAAGTCGTGGGTGGGAACAGACACACAATCAAATAACTGTTACAACCAGATGCATGCTCATAAAATCATATGCAGAGTGTAAGGGAGCCTGACGGAGGCTGAATGTGTGTGTGTGTCCCTGTCTTCCTCCCGTTCATATCAGGACTTACAGGGGGCGACAGTAGAGGAGGCATGCCCCAAATTCTGTAGTTAGAAAAGCTTAATGCATGCTGCCATGGGTGGGATTGTGTCTACCGAAAAGACATGTTGAAGTCCTACCCTGCCACCTGTGCAGGTGACCTTGTTTGGAAACTGGGTATCTGCAGATACAGCCATGTTCAGATGAGGATGTGAGGGCGGGCCCTGATCCAATGACTGGTGTCCCTCACTGAAGAGGAAACCTGCACACGGAGACACACGGAGGATGCCAGGGAACCATGCAGGCAGAGATTCGAGTGACTCGGTGCTAAGCTGACAGGCCAAGGATTGACAGCTTTCTCTGGAAGCTAGGCAGAGGCAAAGAAGGGTTATGTCTCAGAGCCTCCAGCTGGAACCAGGCCCTGCTGACACTTACATTTGGGACTTCTGGCCCCCGGAAGCATGTGACAGTAGATTTCTGGTGTTTTCAGCTGCCCAGTTCATGGTACTCTGTTAAGGCAGCCCTGGGAGACTAATATGAATATTAAAATCACACTGGTGATTGCCCAAGATGCAGGAGTGGTTGGGCATATACTGTGTGAGTAAGCAAAACACTTGGAACCCGTAGAATGTGGTCGTTTGCCCCTTTTTATTCAAAGGCAAGAGGGATTCTAAAGCCCACGGGGGTGTCGCTTATGTTCAGCTGGCAGCTCGATAAGCACTGGCCGCCTGCCCTCGGGCACGGTTGGAAGCACACAGTCACACAGCCTCTATCTCACACTCGGTAATTTTTGTAATTCAGACACAGTGTGGCTTCTGGGAGAGGGGCACGGACAAAGATGCATGCCGTCAGCAAGCGGAACAGACTCCCAAAGGGTGGAACAGGAATTATGGGAATTTGCTGCCTAACCTACTGTGCTCCTCTCTTTCTTGAGATATTGCCCCAAATGTCATTTCTTCTGGGGTGCCGCCAGGCCTCTCAGTCGGCCGTATGCCCTCAGCGGGTTATAGAACCTCCTGGTGGACAGCGTACAAACCATCCTTTGTTTTTTGGGTCTCTTGATTGATGTCTGTTAATCACGCGCGTGAGATGGTGGCTCCTTGAGGAGAGAATCCACATTTGTTTCAGTTCACACACTGGTCCACAAAATTAAGACCAGTTTTTTTGTTGAATAAGTAAGTGAAAGGATGCGACAAAGGCAATGCATTTGGAATAATACTTGGGTTCTCAATCCGTGACCTTGTTTGCATTATAGCAGGATGGCATTCTTCATTATTTTCTTGTTTAATATTGCGGTGCATTTCCTTCTCCCAGTGAGACGAGGAGGAAATGGTCTTTCCCCCTTTCTCTAGAGTTTGAATGAAATGAAGCAATAAACAGTGCACGCTCAGATCTGAAATCTCCAGGGTACAAGGCAAAAAACACACGCTGGGAAATTCACGCTCAAGTAAAACCCATCAGTATTCATGGCAGGGGAATGTCAAGGCCGAACAGCTTAAATTAACTTCAGATAAATATCAAAAGTGTGAAATCCATTAAAATAATTTAGAATCATGCAAGCCCGTACCACTATGTGATCATGGCCCCCTATCCGCAGGAAAATCTTTGTCAACAAAAAGGCAAGACTGATTCTAATTAGGCATCCTGTTTCCTATTTCATTATCTGCAATGTCTACGGTGCTTAAAGCTGTGTGTTTGTGTAGATGATCATGAACTGCTTCATGTAATTACATGTAATTTGTGGAACCAGTCGTGTTGAAGATGGGTCCATATAGGAAAAGAATATGGCAGACAGCTGAGCCATCCAACGTGGTCGCCACTCACGGGGCCATATCATGGAAATAGAAATTCATTAAAATTAGAGTAAATCAAAAGTTTAGTCCTTGGGCTGGTTGAGTGGCGCGTTGGTTAAGAACTGGCTTGGGACGCCAGAGGGCCCCGGTTCGGATCCCACATATGAGGGCCAGTGACACTGTCCTCCACAGCTAAGATGCTGAACAACAGCTCAACCTGGAGCTGGGCTGCCGTGAGTCGCCGGCGACAGCGTAGGCTGCAGTCCCTGTGGCAGTGGGTTGCCATGGGCTACCGTGTGTAGCCAGCAGCCAGCATGAGCGGCCAGCAGCCAGCGTGAGCAGCCGTCCAGAAGCCGGCGACTGATCTGCCTCGCCCGGGAAGAGCGCAATGATGGTGCCAACTTGGGCCAGTGAAGCAACGTCCTCCACAACTAGACTGAAGACCAAAACGACAGCAACTTGTCTGTTCCCCTTTCCCCAATTCCCCAATAAAAATCTTAAAAAAAAAACAGGTTGAACTGGATCAGCAGGGGTTCTATAGGCAGAGAGGAGCAGTCACAGTTCCCCAGGGCTCCTTTCTGGCTTCCGACTTATCTAGATGAGTAATCAGCAAACCACACTCTTCAACTCTAGCCCCGACTCTTGTTTTTTTTTTTCAGTTGGGTTTATTTGGGACCAACCATCCCCCGTTCATTTATGGATCATGTACGTCTGCATTTGGTCAGCAGTGGCTAGAGACCACATGGCTTCCAAAGCCAAAAACACCATCTGTCCCTTTCCAGGAGACATTTGCCAACCCCTGATCTAGACAATTGAGAGTGTCCCACTCTCAAGGGTGTCTTCATGGTTTGGTGACCCACCGAAGAATGAGTGAGCAGGGGATCAGCAGCGATGGAGACACTTATGCTAGAGAAGGAATAGTTGGTGATGCCACTTGTCTTCAGATGCCTTTAATCTGGCATAGAAAAGACGACAATGAGTCATGATGAGGAGGAACTATGGTTGCTGTGTGGGAATACGTTTCTAACAACTGGATTGTTTTATGACTCACGGGACCATCGCTTTCAAAGACTAGTGAGAGGTTGAAGGTTGAAGCCAAAGTGGAGTAAGGACCTGAGGGGCATTTGTTGAGAAGCTTCCAGTCCAAGCAGAGATGGATGGTGTCATCTCCCAGTCGGACCTTTCTGCTTCAAAAATCCACTGAAGGCTGTGGTGAAAACCCCTTTCCAAAAAAAATATGCTGTCACTGATACACACAGCACCTCCAGTGAAGTGAGTTCAAGACCCTTTGAGCTGTGCATCTCTTAAGACTCAGGGAATTCTTCCAGTTCTCACCTTCTGTGACAGAAAATCATTTCAATCATAACAAAATCTGCATCTACAAAGAAGTCAAGACAACTCGCAGTTGTCAGCCTGTGGTTCGATGGTACAACATTCAGACACACACATGACCAATGTGCAAATGCCTTAGAAACATTGTCTTCTAGGAGTGTCAAGCCAAAGAGGGTATGACAGCATTATCTTCTCATTTTCATGGGTAGTGGAGCAGTGAACTTAAGGTAAAACTTTAAATTCCTGAAAAATGGGACATACGTGAAGTAACAGTCACACGTGGTCAGGTATCTTCTTATATTTGCAGTCATTAATCTCTGTTTAGGGTTATCCTACACTCAGCTTCAAATATTTTCTCTCTACTGTCTCACCAAAGTGTTATGCTGGATGATAATCACTTTTCTTTTCATTGAAAAAAAATGCTTTGATTTCCTGTGTGGCTTAGATTTAAGCCTAGAAATTTTAAGAAGGCCAAAATCAAGTATGAAGAAAATTCATGAATGGAAAAATGCCTTAATATTGTTATGGGCACTTATTATATATCCAAATAATATCATATCATCAGAAATCATAATAAAACCATTATACTCTGCAATTACATGCTTCAGTGGCAACTTCTCATGCGTTCACTGTAATTACACCATTTGACTAATTACAGCAATTATGCCACTTAGTGGCTGGATTCTTAGCTCTGAATTCCACTGATTGGGTGGACGTACTTTCTCCATGATTCTAGAGGGTTTTGTGTCTTGAATTTGGTGAATGTAGACTCCGATTTTATGTTGCTAGATTTTTCTCAGTTTCCAGTGATGATTTTAAGGTTTGGGTACAAATGTATCATTTACATTTCTTTATTACCATATTAAAATATCTGAAGGAGGACAAATGGTTCTTTTCCTGCCCCAAGCACTAAAACTGTGCTGGGCTGTTGGATTAAATCCCTGGCTTCAGACCAGGGACACATGTCCGTGTCATGGTTCCCAGAAGCCAAGTGGTTGGATTGAACTACGGGCTGCTTAATGGACGTCAGAACTCAGTTTGGTAACTTAGTAAAAAATAGTCAGTCAGTTTGATGCTTTCTCATTTCACCGATCACTTGTGAAGCTACTTGGATTCAGTAGATTTTGTTTTCAGCATTGTACAACTCGAGTCCAAAAGGAGGCTGACCACAATCATTAACACATCCTACAAACCGGGGTTCAACGGCACATTCCGTGCACAGATATAGCACGGAATGCCTCGTTCACCTGCCAGATCCTAAAGTGGGACTGCAGTGTGTAACACATGGGCCCACGTTCAAAGACTATCATATACTCTTTCAAAGTCAGCTGGGAAAAGTGAGCCTTCCAGCAGCAATCACACACAAAAATGTTTTTAATTCCATAACCAACCTCAGTGTCGTTACCATGTTACCTTTGAGAAAAAGTTAAGTAATCCTTTGGGTTGGGTCAGCTCTTTCACTTTTTTTTTTATTATTGGGGAACAGTGTGTTTTTCCAGGACCCAAAAGCTCCAAGTCAAGTAGTTGTTTCAATCTAGTTGTGGAGGGTGCAGCTCAGTGGCCCATGTGGGAATCAAACCGGCAACCTTGGTGTTATGAGCCTGTGCTCTAACCAACTGAGCCAACCGGCCACCCCTTTCACTTCTTCTCTTCAGTAACAGTGTCAGCAGGGTGATGTGGGGTTACCCTGGTCATTATTTTGAAGGTCTGGAAGCAATTTGAAAGCTGTTAGACTTTGGAAAACTCACTAAATGTCCAAACCTCAATTTTCTCATATATAATAAGGGAATTACAAACAGCTACTTCACAGGACTTTTGTAAGAGTTAAGCGAGACTATGAAAGTTTTTTGTAAACTATGTCCCATACAGATATTTGAAACTTTGGCACCCCATGTTTTAAAGAGAAACATTCACCTTAGGAAGAAATTCAGGCGCCTTCCCTAAGAGTCAAAGTTGTTAGATATGATGCAATTGATTGCACAACATGAATATCTGTAACCCCTTAGAGCATTTTCCATCAGTTTCATATATTGAAACAAGAAGCTTTGAAATCAAAGGCCATGCAGGGTTGAGTCTCTTTTTCAAAATTAGAATACCAAGAATTATTTAGATGATCCCAGAAAGCTACTTGGAACTGGAAAGTGGATGTTAGAAAAGCTATCAAATATTTACCAGTCATCAAAATTTTATAAACAACCTGAGAACATAACAGAATGTCACCCCATATCAACTTTAGTATCTGGTATTTAGGTTGCAATTTCTATTTCCAAATTGCGTTCAATTATTAATTAATTATGAAGTAACCGAGTATTATAATGAGATGAGAGTGAGAGACAAGAGTAGAGTAGAATGCAGACATATATCTTCTTTCTAATTTGATGGTGGGGCATTAGTAATGAATCATAAGTGACATTAATGGGTAGTCACAAAATAATTATTATTTCAGCATATCCTGAGCAAAACTTGTAATGCACTCCATTTGATTATTCTATATTACTAGTTCACGAGCGGCAAAAATTAGGAAACTGTATCTTGCATATGAATTTATTTCTTTTGGCTACTCTTGTCCTCTTAAAAGCTCATTTTTATTGGGTCGAGCTTTTACTCAGCTGTTGTCAGCATCCAGAGCCCTTTCAGAGCAATTCACAGTGCCTTTCGAGAGTTATCTATAGATTCTGGTGTTTCTTTGCTGCCAAATTCATGAAACAATAATTCCCAAATGACAATAATAGCAGGAGGCCTGGTTATTCTGTAAGCCACAGAATTGCGAATTTAAAAAAACCAGACAAACAACCAAAGGGTATGTCTTCTAACATTTCAAGCAAAACTTAGTCTCACTGCCCAGGAAGTCATTTGAACACTGTTGGCACAAGAACATGGAGGAGGATTCCATTTTGCTTTGTGAATGAAGAGCCCAAGTCCAACGTCAGGTTAGAGGTCAGTCCACAGAGTGCCCACCATGGCAGGCACCCCGGAGCACTCGCTTCGTCACCATTGTGATATGACTCCCCCGTTCGCCCACACACTTCCACTGAACACATCATGAAGTTGTGCTCAGCTGGGCTCGATTCATCAACGTCCTTAAAAATGGCCCTGGAATGGGACCATATTTTAGATGAGGCTCAACAGGCACAGAATATCGTTGCCTTCCTTTTTGATCAAAGAACACACCCCTGTGGGTGCACCCCGCAACGGCATCCAACGCTTTGGGACACCTCGGCATCGGCTCTCAGGGTGATTGAAGTCATCCTCCCAATGTGTACCTTCGTTTTTTGTTGTGCACAAACGTGACAAAAATGTTTAGCTCGTCAATGACTCTTCATTCTTTTGGGACACAATCACTTTGATCTGTGGTGGTGGGTCACTTTTCTCTTTCAGCCAAATGTCCCTTTGGTTATGGGTATTGGATACCAGGTGTTCAGTTTAGCCAGCCCAGATTGATCCATTGGCTTGCTAACTATGGGTAAACGACGTGCTTCCTGTAATGCTTACATTTTTCATTTCAGAAACAGGGATAAATTAGTTTGCGTCTTGAAGAGTTGTTGTAAGGGTCAAAACTGATCATGGAAAGTACTGACCACAGCACATAGGACATAGTAGTTATTTAGTTGTAATTGCTTCTTTTCCGAATATTTTCTGGTGACTTCCTAGAGAAAATCAATTTCTTTACATGGAATCTCTGTTCTTGTCCTCTCTGTTTTTTGTATGCTTTTTATTTCTTTGTTCTCTGTCTCTTAATTCTTAGACTCTCTTGTTTGTTTTCTTGCTCACTGATTAAGTTTTTCTCTATGTCAGCTATCTAGTGTAGGTTGTAATTCTACGTCTGTAATCTTGGCTTCCTGGTGGCCTGTGTCCCTGCACTTATTTTTCATCTCAGTTGGTGTTTGCGCTTCTCTCTGTGATGTTTTCGTTTTCATTTGTTTTCTCCATGTGGACTCTCTGCCTCTTCTTCATAGAAGCCATGCCTTCATGATTCTGACCGCCGAGACAGCATCTAAACTTACCCCCGCCCCCTCAGTCGTATACTAGATACTTTTGCTACTTCAAGTTCTTGTTCTTGAAATTTGAAAGACTCCATATTAATTTTTTTTAAGATTTTTATTGGGGAGTTGGGGGATGGGAACAGCACTGGGGAATTGGGAGAAGGGGAACAGACAAGTTGCTGTCGTTTTGTTCTTCAGTCTAGTTGTGGAGGATGTTGCTTCACTGGCCCATGTTGGTATTAT
>NW_017732177.1:285976-328824 GCF_001890085.2 Hipposideros armiger | reverse complement strand
ATATACTGATAACAAAAGATGAATGCAGGTCACGTTTGACTTCTGCAATTACAAGAAGTGCTCAAAGTGATTCCCATTCAGCATAATTTTCATACCGTTTTTTTCCTTTCTTAAAATGTGTGTACATTTTTTTGGCACCCTCTGTATATACACACATATATGGTTTGCTAGATGGATAGTTGTGGATAGTTCTGTTAGGATCTTTCTAGTAACATAGCAATCAAAGATTTGGTAGTGCATTTGCATTATTTATTTAGTATCTAACAGAAAATAGTGTGAGTGGGGTGTTTGCCCAAAGCCTGGAATTGCACATGCTCTCCCATCATTCTCAAAGTTTGATGACAGTGTTTCTATGGTCATGTCTTCAAGAGCTGTCAGTGTGCTGGGATGGACTTTGGGTAATGGATTTGACACAACCAGGTACTCTCATGCGCTCACTCCCGGTGGAGTTTGATTTCCTGTGAATCCACTTTGAAGACTTTCCAGCTACACGTTCAAGACACAATGATCTAGACCTCGAAAGCCTCTCTTTGCTTCACTGAAAACCGTTTCATTTGCCCCAAGTGCTGGATCCAAGCCTCCTTCGCTCCACGTTTTGCTGCAAATGTAGCTTACAAAATGATTTTGCTCTTAGAATATTTGCCAAACCCTTGTAAAGTGATGCCTGGGACTCACCATCTGGTATATGATTTGGAGTAAGAACCAAAAAAAAAAAAGACTGTTGTGAAAATATGTGATATGATTATGATGTTCAGGGGGATAGGGCAAAATGCCTTTTGTGTTTTTACCATTCCTGGTGACCTATAATTCCCCTTTACAGCTTTACCTTCTGGAGAGAAGTGCTACATTAGTTATGGAGATGGTGACTGGAGAGCAAGACCCTCCTCTGTGGACGAACATTCTGCCACAGGCAACATGCCCAGATGGCATCACCCTTCACACAAGCTTTGACTCAAGTAGTTTGCTAGAAAATGTATATGAAGGCGGGCTTATCTAGAAGCCAATTAGTCTTTAAACTCACTTGTGAGAACTTCATTTGGGGGTAAAGATCTAAACATGTACCTGCGAATGGCCTCGACTTGCTTAGCATTTCATAGACACGACTCTTGTCAAGTCTGTGGAGTGAGGGAACCTTCCAGCTGCAGTGGAAATTCCCCCTGGGCTTGTAGCTATGAGTGAGCAATCTTCACTGCGTCTGAATTCCTCTCATTCCTTGGCTGTCACTCTTAGAAAGTCATATGCAATGGGGTTTGCTAATGAGGTGGAAAAAAAGTGCCTTTGCTCTGAGGGAACTCCGTGTTTTCCCCTTGACCCTGGGCTGTCTAATCTATTCCACCCCGGGCCCCTCACAGACATACGGCTTCCTCACGCCCTTGTAGACTGGTCCATAACCACAATGCTGAGAATGGCATTTACAGGGTGTAGATACATCATATCATAAACTACCATCTTTGGTGCCATGTTTTCAGAGCAAGTGAATGGAGCTTTATTGGGCACTCAGTAGTTGGAAGGCCATGGGTAGGTCCTGAATCATTTGAACGTCACGAGCATCCTCACGTATTATGACTGCTGTTATATTGGGTGAAGGGAGTGAAATACTGTCCGCGCAAAAAGCAGACATTAAATCCTACGCTAGGATGTAAGCCGGCGAGTCTGAGTCCAAGTCCTACCTCGTGGGCCTGGCGCCATGCCTTCGTGGACCTCCACATCCACCTGGGGACATGGAACCTGCCTTTCCCAAAGGACAAATGAGTCATGAGCCCATAATGTGCACATCATGTCCGGTGAGTGACAAAGGCCACCAAGGCCACGGGAAGTGACAGGCTGGGGAAGCTGCAGTGGGCAGCAGGTGTCCAGAATGTCATCGGTGCATCTTTTTGCTACCTGGGCTGGTCCAGCGTTCCAGGTGAGCACACAGGAGCCCACGTACGTGGGGCGAGAGGAAGGGAAGTTTATTCTAGAGAAAAGTAGCTCTTCCAACCACGCGTTGTGCTCAGATCACAACTTCCTGTCACTTAGAAAAGCTTTGCTCCTGTTCTCTAGCATTCTTAAGGTTACAAACTATTGATAACACAGTTTAATATCTCCTGTTTAGTGATAGCTACCTGAAGGATGCTTTCAGTAAGGGGTGGATGTATGGGTTTATTTCTCATTGTTGCAGAACCAATGACCACCGGCTTTGTGCCTTAAAACCAACACAGATTACGAGTTCACAGTTTCTATGTATCGGGAGTCTAGGCACAGCTTTGCTGGGGCCTCTACCTTCACCAGATAGAAATCATTCCATTCTCACGCCCGTGGTCCCCTTCTCAGCTCAGAAGGTTGTTAGGGGAATACGTTTCCTGGCAGCTGGGCGCTTAAGGTCTTCTCTTCCTGCTGGCCATCTGCCAGGGCCTCTGTCAGGCTCTAGAAGCGTTCCTCAGTTCCATTGGCCATTCATGCCATTGCTTCTGCTTCCTTCTTTGAACAGGACAGTATCTGCTGCTGCTTCTTACTTTTAAGGGCTAGTTCCTTCTGGTTCTAGGGGAGAGCCTTTCCCAGCTTCCAGGGGCACCTGCGTTCCTTGGCTGCTGGCCCCTTCCTCAATCATCAAAGTGCATCAGTTCAAGTTCTGCTTCCATCATCACCTCTCTCCTTTTCACTTCGATCCTGCAGCCTCCCTGCTATTTGGACCCTGGTGATTACTTTGGGTCCACTCAGATGACCCAGGCAAATCTCCCCCACTTAACATCAGCCGATTATGGCGTTTACTCACATCTACAAAAATACCTTCAGTGTAACACCTAGATTTGCGTGTGGCTGGGTAACTGGGATCTGTAACCTATGTAGTAAGTTGACACAGAAAACGGACCATCACGGGTGGGATGAATAAAATAAAAACCTATCTGAAAGCATTGCTGAGTTTCTTAAACATACATGTCATGAGTCCTGGGGGAGGGACCGCTGAATTCTTGTGAAGCTACACAGTTGTCTTCATGCTGAAAAAGGTGGGAGCACTGATTGGTGAGGGAGGGCATGACTGAGGAAGGCAGAGCTCCTGGGATCCTGCAAGTGAGCAGTAAGGCACTGGGCGCTCAGCCCCACACACCCAAACAACGGGAAGAAGAGAGACGGGTAAACATACAGATGGAGGGATGGTGAAGACAGAGTTCACCTAACTCATATTTCTATACAAGTTAGTCCCTGCTTCGGTAGCCCTAGCCTACTTCGCACTCGTTGCTTTTGTTTATTTCGGTCTTGGCTCAAAATGAAGCGTGGAGCTGTCATCAGAAATTTAATGCATAAGCATTCAGTGTCTTCAGAAATTTACTGCCTGAAAATCACGGGGAGAGCCATGAGAACAGAGATTCCCCCGCTTTTACTGAGCGATTAAATGTGATGAATATGTTATACACAATGGTGAATGTTGGAATTAATACGCTGAAATGTCAACGCATGACTATTTGTATACTTGACATCTAATAATTACATCATTTATCATGAAAAAAATTTCTGGTAATCTTAAATGGAGAGCATTTATAATTGATTTTCTTGCCCTGGAAAGTCCAACTCCTTCCACAGTCAAAAAGAGTCAGTGTTAATTTCTTTTCTCTCAGCCATGGGCCACAAGTTAATGTATTAAAATCAGAACATTTACAATAACAGACTAATTAAATTATTTCCTCTACTGTAGTAGAAAAATGCCTGGTGCTTATGCTGATAATCAGTCACCACTCTAAACGCCATTTAATTGTCCTTGGAAGTCAAGTTCTTGCCAGGGCCCTTTCAAATTGTCAAGTGGGATGAGAAATTCAGTTTGCTAGACTAATAAAGAATATTGACTTTTGTATATCATTACTGTTAATATACTTTAAATGAGACTGATAAGGAACTCATTAAAACACCATTTTTCAATAAATGAGTTTGAGTTATCAGCAGATGAATAAAGCAAGGGGACATTATTTTAACTTTACATATTAAGCACCGTTTTTGAAAGGTTTGTGCTGATGCACTTTTTATGACAAATATAACAGTAAACAAGAGACCTATTTTTATTTATTTTTTTTAAAGATTTTTTATTGGGGAATTGGGGGAGGGGAACAGCGTTGGGGAATCGGGGAAGGGGAACAGACAAGTTGCTGTCCTTTTGTCCTTCTGTCTAGTTGTGGAGGACGTCGTTTCACTGGCACATGTTGGTATTATCATTGCGCTCTTCCCGGGTGAGGCAGTCACTTGCCTGCCACTGGACGGCCACTTCTGGTGGCTCCCGGCAGCTCACACTGGCTGCCAGCCACTCACGGTAGCTCATGGCAGCCCACTGCAGCAGGGGCTGCAGCCTACATCGTTGCCGGTGACTCATGGCAGCCCAGCTCCAGGTCGAGCTGTTGTTCACCATCTTAGCTGTAGAGGGCGCAGTGTCACTGGCCCTCATGTGGGATCCAAACCGGTGGCCCTGCTGCTCAGAGCTGGCGTCCCAAGCCAACTCTTAACCAATGTGCCAGTTGGCTGGTCCATAAGGAACATATTTTTAAAGGGAGACATGGGAGATTTCATGACAACTTTGCACTTGAGGGCAAGGTTGGGAGCAATGGAAAAAAAAAACACGAGTGTATCAGCTCTGCCTGTTCAAAAATACGGCAGAAAAAAGCAAGTTGTCTAGAGAAATTGTCCTGAAAAACATTAGCAAGAAAAAAATGACAGAGGTGGGAAATATGGACGAAAGATGTCTATGTGTGTTCTGAAAGCATAAGAAAAGAGTGAGTATGTAAATAGGCTGATTTTATGCACAACAGGACCATAGAGAGAATGACATAATGACACAAATCTATTTCAGGGTCCCCAAAAGGAAAGAGAAAAGAAAGATATTCTTTTGGGGTCTCCAGGCTGAGATCCAAAGGCTGTCAGATGATGTCATCCTCTCACCGGTAGAGAAGGAACCGACCGGAGCATTTGGTGGCTGCCGTAAAAACATGTCCTTGATAAGAACCATAGCCTTTCCATCCAGGAAGACGGTCTCCTTGATAAGACCGGCACTCACCAAATTGCCTGGCCTGTGATGGGGGACTTGCTACCTTCAAAGGATTTTTTTTTTAAGAAAAGGAAGAGGAAGAAGGAAGAGAAAGAAGGAGAAGGAGACGGAGGAACAGGAGTGATAACTCAAGAGAGACCTGACAAAACCTCAGACACAATGTCTCCCTTTCAAGGATAACAAATGCCCTAAAAGGAACTGATAATGGACTACGAGCAACGTTTAGTCCCCTTAAGTTCTTCCGTAAGTGAGGACTTCAATGCTCATTGAGTATTTCCTCCATGCCAAAGACTTGACTCAGGCACTTGATTTTAACCCTCTTGATGATCCCGTAAGGCAACCCTTCTTATTTACACCTTACAGATGAAAAATAGTTTGCAATCACCAGCTGTGAATGCCTTTGTTGAGCAATCGACAGAGCCAAGCTGTGAACCCAGGGAAGATACAGACAACTCGAACTGCAAAGGAATGGCCTTGGGGCCCGTGGGTGTGGAGTTACAAGAGGAGCTGTGGCGTTGGGTCTCCACCCCGTGCTTGGGGTCATGGGTGGGGAGTGTGTCCTGACATTATAAAAATGGCCGTCAGGGACAGTCTGTAGGGAACAGATCCCCTCAATGCCTGTAGGCTCCAGCACCCCCTGCAGGGTCAGGTTGCGGGTGCGTCTGCAGGACTTAGCCTGGAACTGCACCCATGCGGGGTCTCCTCCTTTCCTTCCGCTGCACCCCCTGTCTAGTGAGTGTCCCCTCAGCATTCTTTGCAAACGACTTGCAGACAAATCTCACATTTGCTGCTGGGAAACCTGAACTGGGCCTCGTTACATGCCACATTGTTTTATATACGCTCTTAATTCTAATCATGCACTTGTGGAGAGATTGTTCTCATTTTAACTCGGAAAATAGTATTCCTTTAAATTGTATAGTTTTCTTTTTATGTTTTGGAACCCATGCTATTTTCCCAGAATGCAAACGTTTTCGCAGGTGTTTGAAAAACCTGTGTGAATCCTGGGCATCTGGCCTATAGAGCGTAACAAAGAAAATGAGCTTTGCGGGGCTTCCCACAGTAGGTGAAATGCCAGAGGACCAGTAGGCAGACGACTGCAGTCCCCTTCCGTCACCCAAAACACCTCTGGTACCCTCTCATTGGCTCGGCGCTGCCGTGATGGGTGGACCAATGAACGGATGGTTCTGTATTCAACAAAATCGGAAACCTGGGGGCCAGAATATCACAGACAGTAGCGAACTAGCACTTTCGGAGATGTATTTGTTCAGGCTTCTTAATCTGAAGGTTACAGGGGAGGGGTCACACAGCACATGTTGTAAAGACGCTGGTTCTTCAGAGCAAGGACAGTGAGGAGTGACAAGAGGCTAGAAAGTCAGCATGCGGTAATTGCAAAATGACTCACTGGTGTCCTAGGAAGACCCAAATGACCAGACGCATCATGGGTGAGGGCAAACATTGGAAATTCTGTTATTGGTACTGCTCCACTCTCTATTGCATAACCCAGGTTCACTTAATATCAATGCGGTGACTTCTGATTGGTCTGTCGTCCAAAACCAACAGAAAAGTATGTCTCTCTTTCTTTTTCTCCTTTCTTAGAAAAAAGCTTATATGGAAGCAGCATCTGAACTTAATATTTTTCAATGGGTCCTTGAGAATGTTTTCTTAAACCATACTGCACAATCTTAAACCTACCTCACATAAAGCTCTGCTTGCAATAGAAGATGAGGCCCTTCCTCCATTCTCTTCACATTTTCCACCATGCAAGTTTTGTAGATTCCTGCAAAGCATACACACTAAGCAATTAGACACCAGCGCACCAACACACACACACACACACACACACACACCCCTTAGGAGCCAGAAACCATGTAATGACTATCTCAAAAAACTTTCATTGATTTTTTTCTTTGTTTGTCATCAGATGTGACTTTGGAGTATGAACTTTAATAATTCAAACACCATTGCTTAATCACACTCCCTTCCCCTCTTCTCCCAGAGAAAAACCAATTGTTTATGTATCTGCAGAAGTTTTTGCTATATACGTTGCAAGACTTGTTTACCTTTTGCAGACTTTGACCCATAGGTTTGCCAAACGTGGGTAGAGCTGATACAATTTAGCTGAGTTTATATATCCATTACAAAGTCAAACTGAAAGAAACCTTGACCGGCTTATGGTGATGGCTAATAATTTTAGCCTCCAGTGTAGAAGGCTTGACTTTGAGGGAGAAATTGTTCCTGGAAACTCGTACTAACATGAGGAGATAAATTATACAATCACATTTTATGCCAGGAACATAACCAATACATTTTTTGAATGAATGAGTGAATGAATGAATGGCTATTGTGGCACTCTTAGGTGATTACAAATTATAATGCAGAGAACTGAAAAAGGCCATTCCTTTTCCATACACGTGAAATTCTTTAGAATGTTTAACTCTGTTTTAAGTCACAAATGTTGTTCCTGTGTGTCAGGGATTTGCTGTGGAGCGAGTGGAGCAGTAATAAACCTTACCGAGCTCTGCACATTTAACGGCCGTGCTCATGGAGGGAAGGCAGCCAATATTAATAGCCTTTTGAATTTTGCCTGCATTTTAGCGAGGGGCACATTTCTGGGGAACAGCGTTTGAGTGGATGGTGAAGCAGGCATTTGAGGGGACGAGGAGGGTGCATGTTTTCCTATAAACTTGGATCCTCCTGAAACATGACCACCAACAAATGCTGTATTTCCTTAATTCAAAGATAAGGAACTATTTTTCTTTTATCATTTTTCCCCCCTAACAACCTTCACGATCACATTTTGGCTGTGATTTACAATGGATGGCATCTTAAAAATCAGGAATGCAAGGAATGATGTCAGCAGTGTTGGGGATTCTGTGTGAGTGACTGCTCTCGCTGCCATAAAAAAATGACCACGAAGTTAGGTGGCTGTTTAAAACAAAATTTCTTTGATCTTGCACGGGCTCGCTAAAATCAAGGTATCGGGTGGGCTGGCTTCTTAATGGAAGAAATTGCTTCCACGTGCCTGGAAGTTTGGGGGGGCAGAATTCAATCCCGCGCTGAGGTCTGAGGCCCCCATTCCTCGTTGGCTGTCAGGTGGGGGTGATTCTCAGCCGGGAGAGGCCACGCTCAATGCCCAGCTCACCATCCCTTCCATCTTCAAAGCCAGCAATAGCAGGTCGTGTCCCTCCCAGGTCTCCCTCACTTCCTTCGGCTGCTGCCTCTCTCTGAGCCCAGCTGGGAAGGGTCTCTGCTTCTAAGGGCTCATGTGCTATGTGGGCCCATCCCGATGACCCAGGGCAGTTGGTCCGTCTCAAAGTCCTTTACGCATCACATCTGCAAGATCCCTTTTGCCCCATAAGTAGCCTATTCCCAGGCTCTGGGCATTGGGATGTGAACACCTTTGGAAGCCATTATTCTGCGTAGGACAAACCATAGTGTGTCTTGTGTGACTTACCGTCTTCTTAACACCCCAATGCAGCACCCGACAGCAGGCTGGGAAAGGCCCCCCCCCAACAGCGAAACAGCCACCTGCTCATGCGTAGATGGCAGTAAGAGCTTTTTGTTCTTTCCATGGAGAGAAGTGCTGACTCTTTTAGGCACACAGGTAAACTCACCTTGTGTGTATGCCGGCGTAGAATGCTTCTTGTTACTTGGAAGAATGTGAGCTAGTGATGCAAAGAAATGACTTCAGAGGCCCTTGCAGCTGGCGTTTGATGGGTGCCTGTTCATAATGGATGGTGTTTGCTCTTGTTGAGAGTGAAAACGTCTCACAGGCTCTCTGGTCAAGACCCCAAGCACGGTACTTCCTAGCGCCCCCTTTGTTTAACAACAACAGGATGATTTTCCCAGGAAGAGTGGGCTGTATTTCCAGATAATTGAACGTTCTTTTATTACCCTTCCATTAAAGAATGGGGCTAACCAATGCAGCTCCGCTGGGATCCGTGGAATGTGACAAAGTCCTAACATCTAATACTCTCTGCTCCTTTTGGGGAGACAACCACTATTTCCAGTTTAAAGAAAATACCACGGTTTTAATGAGCTATGTTGTGTTTTCCCTCAATGCGGTGTTACGGTCAGCACTGCATGTGACTGTGTGATGGGTTTAAAGGCTAGTGTCTGAGTAACAAGAATGACAGGACCGGCAAGACGCAACGTCTGTGTGCCGAGGGCAGGAGCTGACCTGTTCAGGGAAGCACCTGCTACGTTGCACCTCAAAAAAAAATACCTTGTATCACGAGGGAGACGAAGTTGGACATGATGAGAGAACCCGATTCCAAGGCAAGCAAAAACCAACAAAGAAAACCGCCTAAGTAAACTGCTTCGACGTCATCGCCCCCACATGACATGTCTTATCGGCAATGAATATCTTCAATCAATTATGATGACAAAAACCGGCACACGCATCAGAAAAACCAGAGGTAAAGATCTAGCCTGAAAATGATCACTTAATTCTCATATCCTGCCACCAGAGAACACTGAACACTTCTACTCAAAACAGGGATGTCACATCAATTAAGCGAATTGATCACCCCTCTCCAAGACTGCGTTTCATGAATAATGGAGCTGTATCTTAGATCAAAAGATCGTTTTCTATTCCAGACTCGCAAGGTAACATCGTTACACCTAATGGATCAAATTTATTGAATTATTACCTGTAAAGTCACCAGGAATGGCTTGCACGGTGTCAGCTATAATCTTTGTCAGGGGGATTAATTGTACCGATTCTATGTTCATTTTCTAAGGAAAGCCATAAAACATTGCTTCTTCGTTTACCCAGCAAATGCACGGGGAGTCCCAACCGCCTCCTTGGCAGATTGCTCCAAACTCTATGCTGAACAATTATTCAAAAATTCACCTACACCTCCTGAGACTGAAGCTTTTCCCAGGCTGAATACAGTGTCCAATGTGATAGTCTTGCAAATCATTTACATACGTTAGCCCCATCTTGAGGTTTTATTTCTTGTTATGATTGAATCTCAGTGGGACTAGAAGCTGTTAAACTAAGCAAATTCCCATAAATTTGCGAACTCTTCCACGTCTTATTATGCCACACGAAAGAATCAGACTCTTCTTGATAACGGTGAGAAAGGAGAATGAGCAAATTTCATTTAGAAGTGCACGTTTCTTTCTGTCTTTTTTTTTTTAAAGATTTTTATTGGGGAATTGGGGGGATGGGACCAGTACAGGGGAATTGGGGGAAGGGGAACAGACAAGTTGTTCAACATCTTAGCTGTGGAGGGCAGTGTCACTGGCCCTCATATGTGGGATCCAAACCGGGGCCCTCTGGCATCCCAAGCCAGTCCTTAACCATCACGCCACTCGGCCGGCCCTCTTTCTGTCTTTTAAAGTAGATAGAACAAAGGGAGAAAAGTCGATACTTCCTTGATCGACACATCTTAGTAGATGATGCGTGGAGGCAAGACTTTTGCCTTCTTAATACATGGCTTTACCAAACTGTGCAAAAGCAAATTTCCTTTGTTTATTTATTACTCAACAGGCACTTAGGATTCACCAGCTGTGTGCTTGGCACTGATCTAGTGGTAGGGGGTAGGGCATAGATGCNNAGAGACAGGGTTCTCTTTCATATTGTAGGTGCGTCTTGGGGCTGGGGCGTGGGGGTGGGGGTGAGGGGACGTAAGCGGTACCGTCTGTCTTCTCAGGGCCACCTCTCGCGTCCGTCATTCTGTGTACGGTTGTTGCCGACTGTGAACTACCAGTCAGCTCCATCCGA
Organism: Hipposideros armiger; assembly: GCF_001890085.2. Lineage (NCBI taxonomy): Eukaryota > Metazoa > Chordata > Mammalia > Chiroptera > Hipposideridae > Hipposideros > Hipposideros armiger. The sequence continues at coordinate 318,085 of NW_017732177.1, read as the reverse complement.
CTCGTCCTAAATTGATCTCCCTTAGTAGTCATCTATTTTTGTTGTCTACAGGTGACTGTATACCCACTCACCCGACACCCCCCCCTTTTTAAAAACAAAACAAAACACTTCTTCTTATTATTTCCACTACAGAGGGCCGATTTCACTGTTGGTGTGTGAACATGCATTTACCTGCCCAGCCCGCTTTCTTCTAAGACAGGATCCTACCTGTCTGTGCCGTGTCAGTGCAGGGGGCATGTGGCCTGGCCCTGGCACACTGGCCACAGCCCACAGGTCAGGGGTGGGTGCACAACCCCAGCCAGGCCCGTCCGAGGTCTCTGCGTTCCATCCAGGAGAGTCAGATTGTTGCCTGGTGTCTTCAGACCCATGGGGCCGGAGAGATTTGACATCATGTCTCCTGGCTGCTGGGAGACGTCTGTTTAAGGTTGGAAAGTCTGGGACAACACTGTTCAGTATTTCCTCTTATGTGAGGGCACCCATGTTACCACTGTGTGGCCCGCATTCTGCACCCCAAGTGCTTATTTTTGTCCTGATGGCCTCCCTCATTTTTGTAATGCTTGGCAATATCTGGAATCAGACCATTATTCCTTTTCTCCGTCTCTGTTGAGCCTGTCCTCCCGCTGGAATGGAAGCCCTCTGTTATCAGAGAACTTGTTCTGTTTTCTTTCATTCTCCACTTCACCTTGACACCTAAAACGGTGTGTGCTTCTTTACAAGGATGCAAGACATTTTTAAGGACGGAAAGAAGGGCTTGTTGAGCCAGTTCCATGATGTTTTATTTTCTGTTCTTTATTTTGGTGATATTAAAAGGAAGTTTCCTTTAACATATGCTCCGTATGAAGTTAAGTCTACCCTCATTCACTGCTGGTGGGAACGTGCAGTGGTATGATTACTTTGGGAAACAGCTAGTTCTAATAAAGTGAATACATTTCCGTGGGAAATTCCACTTGGGAGTAGATTGCCAAAGGCAGCGAGTGTTCACGGCTACAGAACAAGACTTAGGTTCACAACAGCTTCATTCATAATAGCCTCCAACAGAGAAAGGGCCAAATCTCCATGAAAAAGAGACTTTAGAAACACCTGGTGGGTATATTGATACAACGGAAGACCATCCAGCCTATCTTTGGATCTGCGTGGCGGTCGCATGGTTATTCACAAGTGGACAAAGTCGTGAAGCTGTAGACAATTAAATTTGTATTTCAAGGCATAAAATTATTGCTCAATTATAAAATGCAGTGGCGGGGGGCGGGGAGAATGATTTTCTGGCATGTAGATTTCAGCTCTCACAGGCAAACACCACCTCTAGACTAGCATCCTTTTGCCGACCGGGCTTACCCGAGAGAATCCTCAGTGCAGTGGCTTTTTTCTTGAAGCCCCGCTGCTCTCCCTCATGGGGGAAACCCAGGATGGTGGTGTTAGAATTACCCCCATGGGATCTCTTTAGCTCTGTTGACCCACCCTCCTTTCTAAAGCCTCTGAAGGTCGTCTGGAAAATAGTAAATATTTAGGTACCATGTCCCAGGTGATTTAATACGTAAGCTCTAGCTCTCAGACTACCCCCGAATGTTGCAGTAATCTGTTCCATTCTCTCCATGAGCTTTTTCTGAGGAAATAGTTGTCTGGGATCACCCAGCTAAAAAGGAACAATGCCCGATTCTAGCACACAAAGCTTTACCCCAAGTACCAGAGAGGGGGCATCCATTGTAAACCAGAGTCTACAGTTAAGGACGCGTACGTAAGCCCCACAGGACGGCTTGCAGGTCTGACGCATCTGTGGCACGCGTGCGACACGAAGACCGAGATGTGCAGGCACCATAAGAAAGGTAATTTACTTGATCCTAGATACTAGACCGGGCCCGCTGTAGACTGTGAATTTCCCTCCATCCAATTTTGGTTGCCACATTTATATGTACAAACTGTCCAACTCAGAGGAACATCTAGAAGCAGAGGCATCAACAGCTTAGCAGTGTTTATTCCCCATGTAGATAGGCGTCTACTTCCATCATGACCGGGCTTGGTAACAGTTCCCCTTTTCTTTTTATCGTGGAAGAATACGTATGCTGTAGAATATGCCATTTTAACCATTCCGAAGTGTACAATTACTTCAGTGGCATTACTTATATGCACAGTGCTGTGCAACCATCATCCCTGTTTCTAGAACCTTCCCGTCACTCCGCATAGGAATTCTGTACCCCTTAACCACGAACTCCCCATTCCCCGCTTTCCACAGCTCCCCTGGACCCTGGTAACCTGTACCCTACTTCCTGTGTCCTCGAAGAGCAGCAGTCACCTGCTTGATGTGATTCATGGGAGTGCTAATTTCTTAGAAGTAAGGGTTCTCTTTAGTACCCTTAGCTGACACAATTAGAGTTTCACTGTCCCCTCTCCACCACCATAGACATTTGGAGAAAGAACTGAATTACCGTGTCCTGAGACACTAACATTTCCAGGAGAGAAAATGACATCCTTTCCCATCTTAAAGGCTTGTGTTTGTTTCCCCGGAAGAGATGCACTGCTCTGTCAATTAATCAGTGTGCACGTGCGTGTGTCTTATGGGCATACATGGTAGAATTGATCATCATTGATCTAGGTCGTCTATCAGGTTCTTTGGTATATAAAACACATTAGTAGAAAGAAATGTCCTTGCCAATTCCAGCATTACAGGTGCTCATGGAGAGCAAGAGAGCCACCAAATCATCAGCCCTAAGCCACACGCGTACATAAGCAGCATTCTCCCCAGCGGGCGTGCAACCCCGAGACCTCATTACCCCATTTCACCCGCGAGAGGCAGGCATTCGTCACCCTGTTACTGTCACCTGCTCCTGTCTGAGCAAACTGTGCGGCACAGATAAGATAAGAAAGTCAATAAATAAAAGCTTGCTTCTTGGAAGGCCATAATCTATTTCCAGTATTTAAAAGTGCAATGATTTCACTGTTTTTACCTGACATGGAATCCTGCTATTAGATTCAAAGACACAGGCAGTAATCTCCTGAGGAAGGCAGGCTCCGGAAAGCAATTTCTCTCTCTCTCTCTCTCTCTCTCTCTCTCTCTCGTCTCTGTCTCTCCCCCTACTTTCGAAATTTCATTTTGTAGACAGTTGGCGTTGCATATGAATGATGCCATTTCGGATTTCCTGTTTCCCTCTCCTATCCGACTGCCTATTTTTGTTGCAGGTTTACAATGGTAACATTTAGCTATGCTGACTTTCCCCAGGGAGCAAGAAGACGCATCTGTAAAATGACAGTCATGTAGGGTTGATGTCTTCACGTCCTCACAATGCTCTGTGTGATTTCTTTCTCTCATTGTTATCACTGTTCTCATTCAGTTGCGTCGCATATTAATACAATAGCGTAGAGAACCTACTAATCTCATTGCTCCACACCTTGACTCATGCTGGTGATCTGAGAAAAATTCTTTGGCAGTTCGGTTAGCATATGTATCCTGGGAATTATAATACACGTGCCCTCAAGTGCACCAGCCAGATTGCTTACACAGAAATGCATTGCTTTCCAGAAATAAAGGTGAAAAATCAGAACTTTAAAAAACATTAGAATGATTCAGAAGAAAAATTCTGAGCTATAGGCAGCGTCCATGCTTATTGGCCTAGTCTAATGGTAAATAGAAAGTTCTAGAATCGTCTCTTATGCCCCCAATTCTCACCTAAAACACTTACCAGCATCTTACTATTATGCAAATATTCATGCTGAGCCCATAGCCACTAGGTATTACTTATGTAAAATATAGAGCCCCATCCTGCCCTCAAAGAGAGTACAATTTAGTAGGGAAAGCCCACAAAATGGTTACACAGCATTATAGGACATAATTAAGAGTTCAGGACAACAGTAGAAGCTTTTTCACGCCGCATTTTCTGACAATAATCACGTGAGTTCCAAAGACAGGTGACTGTTATGACAAGGGAGGTGGAATTTGAACAGATCTGAAGGGAAGTAAGGATGGATTTTTTAGGACAAAGTGAGGGAGGTATTCTAGGAGTTTTGCAAAGTGTGAACAAAATCCCAAAGGAAGAAAATTCAAGGCATTTTTAAACCTTCATTAAGGTATAATTGACAAATAAAACTGTAAAATATTTAAATGTATAATGTGATGATTTTATATATGTATATATGGTGAAAGGATTTGCCCCATTGAGTTAATAACACATCTATCCCTTCACTTTTCCTTCCTTCCTTCTTCCTTCCTTCCTTTCTTTGTTTCTATGAGTTTTGTTTTGTTTTGTTTTTACATTTCCCATATAAGCGATACCATGCAATATTTGACTTTGTCTGGCTTATATCTTACTTAGCACAATGCCCTCAAGATTCATCCATGCTGCCATAAATGGCAGGGTTTCCTTTTTTTCAATGACTGAATAAATCACTGAAGACACTTTGTTTGAAAAGTGCAGTTAAGCCTTTCTTGCCTTGGACCCAAGAATTAACATCTTTTGTAAATTCTGCGAGTTAAGAACAGGTTAGTAAAGGAGTGCCCATTAGTTTATGAGGCTGCCCTTCCTGTGGGCCAGATCTCAGGGAACTGTGAGGAGGAGAATTTAGACAAAGATGGGATGCAGACGGAAGGTTATTTTGGAGGCATAATTTGGTGGCTAGGGGACTGCAAGGCTAGATGCAACAGACATAAAGGAGCCATTCCATAAGTTAATGTGCAAGGGTCAGGAAGAAGAATAACAAGGCAAAGACAAAAGTATCCAGGTAGCTTTTACCCATCTAATGAGTTTGCCTTGTGCTTACCACGAGCATTATCATGATTGCCCCTGAAAATGCCTCTTGGTGAGGAGCACAGAAGGAAGGTACTATGTATTTCTAGGTCCTTGCAAATCTACAGGCACACAGCTGCTAAGGAAATTATGGTAGTGCATCAAATACATTTGCACGTGTGTTTTTGCACGTGTGCGGCAGTGAAGGAAATTGTGAAAACGCATCAAAGAACAGGCGCCAGAGAGTTCAAAATGCGACTTCTCTCACCCTCTTCTCCCTCTCAGAAAAGATGTATTGGTCATCTGTAGGGCACCACCTGTTTATTATAAAAATGAACAAATGAAGAAAATCATCCCACATTCATCCTGCTTTTTCTGGATTTTACATCACAATAACCAGATAGTCAGCGATGGAAAGTTATTCTTTGCAGAGACTCCTGTGAATAAATGAAGAGGACTATTAGAATATCCTACTTTGCCACCCCTAGTGATACCATACGTCGAAGCAGTGCTCTTAGGTGACTGCAAAGCCTGCAGGTAAAAGGTTGATGAAAACCTTTCAGGTAGTTCTTTCAGGGTGATCTCTCCAGAGCCACAGGTGGGTCTTATCCATGTTAGAAGTGCCTCCTGCTGGGATGCAATTAGAACGACCTCGCATGACTCCACCTTTTTATGTGAAGCTGCCAACATTTCCCTGGGGGTGGAAGCACTGGGATTCCACGTCCCTTATTGGAAGCAGCGAGCTTTGCTTCATTGTGCGGATGACAGACTCCCTGAAAACCCAAGGAACAGGAGTAAACATGACCCTTTGTCCATGATGGCGTTCTGGTGAGAGCAGCTGGGTTTTGGCTTCTGGGAGCTCTGCAGTCAAGACTCTGTGTTGAATGGGGAATATCGCTTGTTCACAAAGCTTGGGGAGTAGGCTCTGCCTTCTGAAAAGGCCAGTTTTGGGGGTTTAAATATCCACAGCATTGTCCCCCGGGCATGGGGCTGCTGACATGGGGCGGGGTGGGCTTTGCTCCTGAGGTCCAGAACAAGCCCGAGTTCTCCGCAACCTTCTCAAAACTTCTCTGCCCAGCTGGCATTTGTGTTTTCTCTACGAAGGAAAAAAGATTATCCCAGAGCAGCATGGAGAATTAGCCAGTGTGTGGGAACTGCGAAAAGACAAACCTTTGCTGAAACCCTGGGGGTTCACCCTTTACTTGCACCATGACCTAAGTCACAAATCTTCCACAGTTTTCACATGGTAAAATGAGCGCAACAGAATAAAATGTGCAAGTTCATTGCAGAGTAAATGAGACACATAAAGCGCCGATGTAGATGTGCTGAAATATTCTTCTTTATTAAGTAGTTAATAACATATACAATCTGTTCTTGCAGCGAGACATCATGGGTACAAAATTATCCTCCAAAAAGTTGTAATTGGCTTGACATTACATTTGCTGGAGCAGCGAAGAACAGAAAGAAGAGGCTCAGAAACTAGAAAGTCCCCAATTTCCTTAGGTCCACCCTTTTTAGTCAAGATTCATACACTATAGCCTCATTTTAAAGAGGATCCTGATTAATAAGCAATAGAGCTGATTAATAATAATTATTATTATTGCTTTAATGAGCACCTACTATGTGATATTTGCCCCACTACACAATTTCACACTGACTCGCTCTGTTTTGCTCTTGAGAACCAGGTGGGTTAAATTATACCTTTTTCGAGAGCAAGCAATTAAATGAGACACTGAGAGATCTTTTTTTTTAATGTTGACAGAGTTCACACAACTTGGAAAGAGAGAGCCTTGAGGTCTGGCTGGCTTCACAGATACAAACTTTTTCATGTAAATTCTGACACCCACACACAATGTACACAGTATTTTTGCAATCATTCATAGAATATGTATAAAAACAAAATTATGGTCCTTCCTTAAGTGTTTGTGTAATTTTTATGACATATGCAGATAGATGACTACAAATAGTCACATGTTAGCCATGTATATAAGTATATTAGGCTCAGGTAAGGTTACATGGTTGGTTAGTCAAAGAAAAAAGTTCAAATAAGCCAAAATTGGCGGATACTATGTTAGTTTGGCAATCGTACTGTTTATATTTTTTCTTCATGTTTTCTTTGTACTCTCTGTCAATATTAATAGAGGTAAGTTACTTGCATGATGCGGCTTCAATAAGAAAAAAATTAATCATTGTGAACTACTTTTTTAGGGAACTATGTGGAGACAATGAGTCACACATCTGAAGTATAAAGAGAATTTTCTGATTTAAACATTGTGTCAATTGCCCATCCTGATTTTGAAGTCCCTCCTCCCCAGTTTTTAGTGACTGTAGAAACACTGACCCTTCCTACTTGAATATATATATATATATATATATATATATATATAGGAAGTAGAGGATGGGAATACTGCCATCTTGTGTTGCATTTCTTAAATGTTATTCAACAGCCCTAGTCAAAATCTGAAACACATTTTCAGATTTCCTGCCCTGGGGTGACGCTAAGCAGGGGAGGCTCTGAGTCTCAGATAAATGCCTTCTTTTCTTCTTCAAAGGGCGAGGGTTATAAACATCTTTTAAATTCACTTAATGCATATTTAAATAAAACACCCACAAAGCACCTGAGTGGCCGTTTGTCTTTGTACAGAAGAACCACTCTTTAAGTCTAGCAATGCAGCATTTAAAAAAATATGTGTTTTTGCCTCGGTCTCCTTGCATCAAAATGTTGCTTAGTTGCACCAGTAACTTAGAAGGTATTATTTCAAAGCCTCGAATGTCATGAATGACTAGTGTCTTTGGATTTGAAAAGTTGCTCTTCAGAAGGCTTTGGGGCTGTAAGAGTAGAAAGGACATGAGGACTTCACATGGAAGGAGATCTCCCCCTGGCCATCTGTCCGGAGTCCCCTGGGGTTTTAGAGAATGGGGTGGGCCCTGCACAACCATGGTCTTCACACATTTTTTTTTCATGATTCTACTCTAAAAAGTCTTAACCGGTGTCCCGGGTAGCACACTTGAATTATATCTAAAATTGTATATCATCATGTGAACTAGATGGAAAGGAAGAAATTTCCAGCTTATTGTCAATATAGGCATCTAGATACAAAACTAACATCATTCCTTTAAACATGCCCAACTTAACCTAACGGCCGCAGCAACTCCTACCTGTTATAATTAAGGTGGAACCCTGGGAGAGCGCTCCTTTAACAGAAGGGAATTTTGTACCATTTGTTTTCACCCTTGCATTTTAGTTTCCGTTCCAGTTTTTCTTCAGAAATGTTAGTTGATGCTGGGGAGAAAAAAATCTCTTGTTGGTTACTTATTTTACCTACTGCTGTGGTCTCAATATTTGCGTTACCCCCAAATTCCTATGTTGAAAGGCTGACTCCCAATAGGACGGTATAAGGAGGAAAGTCCCTTGGGGTGCTGAGGTCATGAGGGCAGAGCCGTTCTAATGGGATCCGTGCCTTTATAGCAGAGACCCCAGAGAGCCCCCTTGTGCCATCTGCCATGTGAGGGCACAGCAAGAAGCTGAACAGGAAGTGGGTACTCACCTGGCCACCCTGGTTCCCTGATGTTGGGTTTCCAGCCTCCACACTGTGAGGAATACATTCCTCTTGTTTACAATCCAGTCTGTGGTATTTTATCATAGCAGCCTCAAGAGACCAAGACACTGACCTGAAAGAAAACTGTGTATTATTTTAAATGTTACTTTAAAAAAGTTCCTTGTAATCGTAAGACGCTTAAAAGTTTTCAAAAATGTCCTCTATCTTGCGTTATTATTGCACTTCTTATTATTACGCAAACATCAACCTAACACAGACATTGTTGAATTAAGACATCAATATTGATAATTGTTAAGTTTATTTCAAGAAATGTCAACGATATAAGTGGAGTACTTTTCCCTCTTCTAACTTGGTTTATGTGTCCGTATAGAAGGGTTTCTCAACTTTGTCACTGTTTGGCGCTGGATAATTCGTTGGGGAGGGTGTGGAGGAGGGAGCTGACCTATGCATTGTGGGGTTTTAGCAGCATCTCTTGCCTTTTCCACTAGATGTCAGTACTATATATATCCCCAGTTGTGACCAACGAAGATGCCTCCAGACCGTTGCCAGAATTCACCTGGGGAGCCCACTCCACACCCCTGCAAAAGTCCCTGCTGACTAGTCAATGAGGTCATCTTTCAATTTTGTGAACGCATACACTTGGAAATGCTGATTTTCAAAAGGATTTATTGCCCATCACTATAGTCGTTCATTTTCTGAAATTCTCATAAGTAAACCAAAAATAGTTAAAACAGGGCTTATGAAATGATTGTTAATTGTACATGTAATTTTCTGCCTGACAGGCACTTTTTTAACCTCATAATCACAGAGTTGAGAACAGCCTTAAAATTGTTAAATTATAATAAACCTTTTCCACTACATTTTTTTAAAATAAAAATGTGCCTTACATATGTCTTTGTCAAAACCTTGGATCTATGTATAAGGCCACATAACATAATTAGCAAATCAGCCCTCTCTTCCAAGTAATCAATCACATCAGACTTCTCTTCTTGTCAAAACAGTCAGATGAAATAGCTCAAGCCGAATAAATAAATGAGTTAATATGTGTTTCAAAGAACATCATAAGACCCACCGAGGAATACATTACAGTAGCATTTGTTAGACTGATTACCAAAAGCAGGAAAGCGCTAACATAATGAATTGGTTTTTATTATAGGTTATATAAACAAGAATAAAGCTATATTCTGGTACTCATTATTTAATTTGCAGTAATGCATTGTGATGTGTTATATAAAATTGCCTGTTTTTATTAAGCAAGGGATATTATAAATGCCATAATATTCCTCTGATAAATATGTGTGCTGGTGTTAGGCTTTTGGGAAAAGTTAATTAAGAAACATCTATAAAAATTCAAACAGAACTCCATTAATTCTGTTCGACATCATTATCTTACTTTTCTTCTTTCTTTATTGAAAAAGAAAGGATAGAGAAGAAAACATTAATCATCCCAGCAGCTTATAAGTTTTATGTATTATTAATGTGAAGCAGGATATTAAATGGTTTATAAGATGGAATAACGTGGGACTGGCTATAATTTAAGTATATATTTACTTCATACTGTATTGTATTACTTGTTAAGATAAAGGAGGTTTCCACTATTACTGGTTACCACATCAAATCCAAACAAAATCACACAGAATTTTTTTTCCTGCAAGTTTTAATCCAAAGTAATGTGAAAATTTGGTATATCCAGACACCTGTCAATTGCACTTAATAAAATCAGCATTACTAACCTGTATTGAGTCAGCTGCGTGGAGATGGTTTTCTTTCCAACTCATGACACCATTGGATTTTGTGTTGAGGCTCTCTGAAAAGAATGGTTGGCGTTGCCAAACACGGGAAAAATAACGTTTCTCATTCAACCTTTTTTCAATAATGCTCCTTCTGGTTTGTCACTAGACTCTCTGGAAAGACCATAGGATTATGGAAAAGGTGGGATGGAGGATGGACACGGGAAATTGTCATCAGGGCCCAAATTCCTCATTTCTAGCCTTGTCTGTCCCCGCGAATGGCGAGAGAGCACGTGAACAGAGCTCAGATTGTAACTTGACTTGCTCTCCTAGTCAGTGAAAGTTTTATATTGTCTTCCCAGTTTCCAAAATCAGCTGAAAGCTCTGCTCCTGTTTGCCCCCTCGTCTGTGTCTATGGATTACTACCTGATGTGAATGCTACTGTTATATTACCGTGAGCTTTGGAAGCAGACGGAATACGTGCAGTTAACCCACCTGGATAAGCAGACCGCTTCCTCTGGCCAACCAACCCTCAAAAGTTAGATCTTAATTGACCAGCTAGTTGATGTCATGAATAAGAGGATGAAGGCCTCTTAACTGCCGTTTTTATAAAAAGTCACACACCAAACCAAGCCTTTTCATTTCCTGGGTATTCTATTAGAGGAGGTTGACGGCACTGAATAATTCATGCCATTGGTTGTTCTTTCTCTGAGTAAAAAGCTTATCAAAGATGCAGGCAGCTGCCAACAGACTTCTTTTGCCTTCGGTCAGGAGTTGGTAAACTAGAACCTGTGGGTCAAATCCAGCCAGCTTTCTGTTTTTGTAAATAAAGTTTTATTGGGACACAGTCACTCCCATTCTTTTATGTCTGTGGCTGTTTCTGAGCTATAGTGGTGGAGTTGGGTAGTTGCAACAGAGAATACATGGCCACAAAGCTGAAACTATTAGCTGCCTCGTTACAGAACACGTTTCTGATCACCGCCTTAGATTTTTATGTGGTATATATTATCCCTCTTGCTGCTGGTGTTGGCTTGGTCTGTGCCAAGCGGGGTTAGTTATTTGTAGGAGATTTCAGATGCTACAGTCATGGCTTCGGAGGGTCTTTCTGACGCTTAAGATATTTACCGTGCTTTATTCTAGCCATACACATTAACATATGTCTGGCATATGCGAGCTAGTCTTTCAGTTTGCAGCTGATCAAAGGTTGGCTTTGATCAAGGGGATTTTCCACTCAAGTCTTCCTTGAGTTAACAGCCGATGGCGTTATTGACTTGTAGCCTATTTGTATTGTGTTATGTTTATTATTCATGAACGGAAACAAATCGTTCTCCTCTAGAGCTTGCACTTTTTACGGGCATGTACAATGTGCATTTCTGGCCAGAGTTAGTTCATAGAAACGGGGGATGTCTGGTTAAAGTTGAATTTCAGATAATTACCAGATCATTTTTTAGTAGATGCATGCCCCCTGGAAACAGAATTCAGATTTAACAGGGCGCCTTGGGGTTTACCTGGCAGCCCTATTTATGATTTAAATTTGTATGGTGTATGTTATTTATAGTATGGTTGAAATTGCGTAGTTTTCGAGGGTGGTAGCACTCGAGGGGCATATTCCAAAGTATGAGCAAACTTGAAGTCAAGGATTGAAAACCCCACGTTTACAAATGCACGCCATTGCACCGATGCCCATCATTGAGAAAACACACGTATGCACACAGTCGTTGGTTCCTTATTGAAAGGAATTGTACTATAACCCAGATTGATTTGAATGACCTTACCTGAAACCTCGCCTGTCTTGTGAACTTGATATACTGAGACTTTGCGTTTCAACTTGAAGTTAGTAAAAGGTTTTTTAAAAAATATTTTTTTCTTTTCCGCTCACTAATGGTGGCCTCTGTAATGTCCCACTCATAAAAACTATCTTTTATTCTATTCATCCTGCTTGGATATACCTTGCCTGGGCATCTGCTTAGCAACCTGATTTGAAGTTGCCCTGTAAGTACATTCATTTGGTAAACACCTGGTTCAACTGGCAAGTACGAGGGACGTAAGAGTGTTCTTGACCTCCCAAGCCATAGATGGTCCCCGTGTTTCAATGACATTCCTTGGGAGCAAACTTGGACGTTTAAGTTGTGGACAGGAGGTTTTACAAGAAGACCCTGGCAAGTCAGAGACCCAATGCTGATTGGTCATCACCCTTCCTCCATCCAGTTCCTGTCTCTCCACCTACCTGCCCTTCCGGTTAGCGATATATACAGAGGGTGCCCAAAAAATGTATACACATTTTAAGGAAGGAAAAAAACCTGTATTAACATTACGATGATGGGAACCACTTTGAGAACCTCTTGTCATTGCAGGCGTCAAACTTGACTTGCATCCATCTTTTGTTATCGGTATAAATTGAGTATGATCATTTTAATACAGTTTTCCTTTCTTAAAGTGTGTATGTATTTTTTGGGCACCTTCTGTATGTATCTTTCATAAGTCCCATGAGACACCCTCGTTTTTATACTTATTCTATTACTTTCACAAATTACAGGTCTTAGTTTCATTAAGTTAGCCTTAGAGTCTAAGTAAATGATTACGGAGATTTATAATTACAGTTGTTCATGGAGTCAGCTCAGTAATGGAGGGCTCCGTGCTCTCCTTGAGTCTGTTTTGTTTACCTTGGGATCATTGTATGCACTCAATACAGTATCAGGGTGCTCCGGGGGGGGGATTTTAGGCAACTTAGGCCAAAAGCTATCCCAGGGATTTGCACACAGTTTCAATAATATTCAGCTAAACGCTTAATCAGATGTTTCTCATATATTTTCAAAGGCCCCCATCTGGTGAGAAATGCCTGCCAGGTTTCCCTGTTTTGATAAACAGAATGACATTTATTTAAACAGTTCTGAAAAACATCTTCTTGCCTTACTTTATACTCAGGAGAGTTGATGAAGTGCCTTTTTTAGGCAACGAAATGCCACCTTGCCCGGACGTGTCCTATCAGTGATTCTGATTGTATCCCTGAGGTGTCATCCTGGACGCACCCCCAAGTACGCTTGCCTTGAAAGATGCAAGAGTTTTAAGCCGAGGGTCGATGATCGCAAGTGTCTGTCCTCAGGGAGCTGGTTGACATTGATTTTTTAGAAAGTGATTTGTTATTTGTTGTCCACGAAACTGGGTATTCTCTAAAGAGTTTGTTCATTTTACCACATGACAGTCGATATTTTTATCCTAAATTCCACCGAATAGAAATTCAAACAGAATGGGTGAAGCAAATCAAACAGGAAAATGAGCAAACCTTTTAGATGTTATTAAGTTATGTTGACATCTTGCCTACACGGGCTCTCTGGGTCATTCATTGCACACAGTTATTTAGATAGCAAGGAAATTTAATTGAGCCCAAAGTCCAAGTCCTTAGAAAACGGGCTGGTTTTTTGTTTTGTTTTGCTTTCTCACTGTCAACCTTCCCCATCTTTCAAGTTTGCTTTGACAGCTCTGAAGCTTGGGTTCTATACAATTATACACACAGAGTAAGGAAACAATTAGGTTATGTGTGATAGGTTTGCATCCGGAAAACCACAGCTTTAAACCATCCATATTCTTTTCCCTTGCCCTCCCCTGCTCACTGACAGTTGAGATGGCCGCAGGGGCACAGGGACAGAGAAAGGCATGTGTTGCCATCCACAGCTCTGCTCGGTCCAAAGTGTCAACATTAGGAATTTGTGTGGCTGAGATTAAGCACAACTGTACCAAAGCTATCGTTTCGCTATGCTGTCCACACATTAGAAAAGGGCTTTGTATTTCTAACGAAGCACCAAACGGTGAGGAGAGTTGTGTGTTGTTGTTGATTGTCGGAGGAAGTCTACTCTCTAAGAAAAAGGGAAAGAAATACCATGGCCTCAGAATATCCAGGATTTGGAAAATGTGGGTTCATCCTCTTGAGGCCAGGGGCAATCCAGAGAATAACCTCTGATTGGCACCCCACAAAACCCTGTTTCCACGTGGGGTTACTCTGCAGGGGGTTTCCAAGATTCTCAAAGCATGTCCTCGACACTTTTTGGTTTTGTATTTGTAAAACTGGGCTCCTGCAGCTTACTTTCAGGATTTTACATCCATAGTTTCTTTATATTTACCTGCATCATTTCTTTGAATGATAAAGTTTAAACAATCCTACTGCGTTTTAACGAGAAGCTTCATAATCACTATACTGGTTTATTTTATCAAGTAGGCTTATCTCCATCCATTCTTCACTACCCTTTTTTTGTAACTCCCAAAGGTTATGGTGGGACTTTCCTTTTCAATATTCAAAATATCTTTTCAAAAATGTCAAGCTGTGTTTTGATACAAAGAGCCTGCATTAGGTAGCTTTTGGTAATTTCTGAAATTAGTACCTGTCTCTTGAGATGATTTCTGTATTTGTGCGATGAAGCAGGCTTTGAAAATAGACAGAACCAAAGGTATTTTCAGATAAATTCAGGCAAGTCCATCTACTAACGGAGATTGAAATTTTGTATTTTTAAACTGCAGAATAAAGTGCCTTTTTTATTGGGGATTGTCAAGAAGGTGAGAGAGAGAGAGAGAGAGAGAGAGAGAGAGAGAGAGAGATTGGAAAAGTGCTTACGTTGCTGGCATTAGAGGAATTGTGAATATTGAGGCTAGAAATTTTAATGGAAGTATTTAGGCTCTAACCCAGCTACTCCACTGGGAAAGAATCACAGGCATGCACCTGGGGCCAGGTGGGATGAGCTTTCTGCTTTCCCTGTAAGGAGCTGACAGAAAGGGCTTTCACGGGATGTCGGTTCACCAGCCCTGCACCTGTCTCACAGGTGCATGGCTGTTGCTTGCAATCCCATCATTTGTTTGAGTTTTGTGGCTGCTGAAAACTGTAATGCTCTTGGGAAGAAATTAATGATTTAGCTTAAAGTAAGAATGTTGATTGTCTAGATTACATAGAATTGGAAAAAATTTTTGAGTCACTTCATAAGAAGGGAAGTCCAGCTTTGTAGAAAAAGGGGCCTGTATTATGAAAATACAACTCTCAGAAACAAATGAAAAAAATAACAATATGAAATTAAAAGAAAAAGGTAGTAAATAATTCAGATAATCTCCACATAAGAACACATTTTTATAATAAAACATCTGACTTCCTTGCTGAATTCAAAATATCAAAATATGTTGCCCAGAAAAATGTTTCGCAAGTCTTATGAAAATGAATAGCTGAATAGGATTTTTTGCTTACAGTCATTTTTTGCTTATCTTCACAATAAATTGTTGTTTCGTAACGTGAATAAACACACCCAGTGTTTCTCTTGTCAGGGGCAAATAACTTCTTCAAAATATTCCCAGTACTAATTGGAATGGCATGAACTTTCACTATTCTCTGTCAAAGACTGGTTTTACTTTATGCCGGAAAATACTGCAGGATAACTACAGTCGATAGGAATGTAAAAGATATATACCTAGGCGACACTCCTCGTATATTCCAATAAATCTTTCTACAAACAAACAAACAAAAAACGATGAACAGAATTGCATTTAAAAACAAGCAAGCACAAAGGAGAGATAACTAAAAGTACATGAGTTTTTCATCACCTCTCCAAATAGGCTTCGTTGAAAAGACCATCACTCCACGGACCCACTTGCTCCTGAAATAACCATGAGCTGGGTGGGTCCCATTACCTTCAACCAGCCAATGTGAGGCAACAAGAAGGAAGACCCAGGCCACCCCTGGGATGTCAGTGGCCGACCTCAATAGAAGGGCCATTAAGGAACCGGTTACTTTTTCTGACGAAGAAATTGCAGATGTCCTCCTAGTTGGTACCTTTCGGCCTTTCTTGCTTGGAAAGAACTACAGATCATAGTTGGTGTGTAGGCAAATCAATCTAGAGTGTACTTTGACTACACGCGACATTGGAACACCAGTTCCTAGAGTTTGTATAGTTTTTTTTTTAATTAAAGTTTATTGAGGTGACAATGGTTAGCCAAGTTACATAGGTTTCAGGTGTACAATTCTGTAATCCATCGTCTATATATCACATTGTGTGCTCACCACCCAGAGTCAGTTCCCCTTCCATCACCATATATTTGATCCCCTTTACCCTCACCTACCGCCCCCTCCCCCCTTACCCTCTGGTCACCACTAAACTGTTGTCTGTGTCTATGAGTTTTTGTTTCTTCATTTGTTTTTTCTGTTCCTCTGTTGCTTTCAGTTTTATGTCCCGCATATCAGTGAAATCATATTGCTCTCTACTTTTTCTGTCTGACTCATTTCGCTTAGCATTATAATCGCAAGATCCATCCATGTTGTTGCAAATGGCACTATTTCATCTTTTCTTATGGCAGAGTAGTATTCCATTGTGTATATATATCACAACTTCTTTATCCAATCATCTATTGAAGGACACTTTGGTTGTTTCCATGTCTTGGCCACCGTACATAAAGCTGCAATGAACTGTTGGTATAGTTTTTGTCTTGGGCAGTATATTGATAGGAGCCATGTGAGGAACCCACGTTAGACAGAGGAGGGCAGATGAATGGGTGTCTCGATTGTATGCACGCTCTTCACTACGTACAGAAACCCCCCTGAAGACACCTCCTCACTGTCCGCCCGTTTACCGGAGCCTTTACATCATTAGAGTACACCCACCTGGCTATCATTACTGATGAATTATAGTAGTGATGTCTGAAGACAAGGTTGACTTTTTTCTTAATTAAAAATAGTAAGCATGTTATATAATGTAAAGGACTCTCTTTGCGTGTGAAATTCTCCTGGAATAGCCCCCTGAAGAGTAAGAACTTGAGGAGAAGAATGATTTAGTTCCTTTGCTGCTAAAAGGATTTTAATCGTATTTCTTGACATGTTGTTGGCTTCCAAGAGGACCACGTCACAGAATGCGGTGTGCCCAGGGACATTTATTTGTCATAGCATCTTTGACAAGCGAAATTCCCCTGCTAGACTATAAATAAAAACAGCTGTGCAATCTCAGACAAGTTACATAAACCGAAGAAGGGTCGAATTTAAAAATGAAACAGTTATTGTGGAATTAAACTCCTCCAGCTTTTAAACATCATTACAGACAAGTTAATAATGCATTTTAGACCAACTGTGGTTTTTCAAAAATAAAACCAGAGACTTCCAGCTTTAATCTGGAAAATTGTTTTTGTTGTGGGTCCTTTCCTATTATTGTTATGACACAAAACCAAAAAGTACAGATGAAATTTCCTATCAATAACATTGTTAAATCACATATTGGATTAGAGATATTATAAAGTGAAGCCACAAGTCAAATGAGATTGAGAACAGTTTACATCCACCGAAAAGCCAAGTTTGAAAATGTTCAACAGTCTGTCATCATTTAAATAGAAGCCATTCATTATTCAGAGCTCTCTAGTAGATGGTGTAAATATTTTATAAGTGATACATGCTAACTGAATCCCCCGAGAGTCCAGTGATGCTCTCTTTAAAATATGGGTGAATTGTCATTCATTTGAATACAAAATAGAATGAGAGAGAATTCATGAGGTCAGTTTTAAAAATTATAGATGGTGGAGGAAGGAAAACCAATCACGCACAGGAATCCTGCAAAATAATATATAGCTCTCTAATAAGGTCTAGAAGAATATAGGCCCTAGCATTATAACTTCATGAGATTTTTAAGATTAGTCAGTCCGGGGAGGGGGTCCACTTAACAGAAATACCACAGAATTCATTATCTTGCCCTCCGTTGCAGAGCTAGTTAGCAGCAGACTCAAAGCTAGTCTCTCAGTTTGTTCCATACCTGATGGATTTGGCTGTGATATCAGAGTATATACATTTTAATGCAAAAGTTCCCAGAGATTTCTATTGATCTACCTAGAAATGTTACAGTTGGATTCCTGAAGCTACCCCAAGTTGCCTTTTGAGACCAGTGTTCTTTGGTTTTCATTCTAGATGCATTTTCTTTATCTAATTGACCGTTTACATTGAGTAGTCACGAGTACTATGAAACAGTACGTAGGGCTGGTAATTTTAGATGTTCTGACAGGGGAGAAGCTACAGGGACTCTAAAGCACATACAGAGAAAGGGGTTTGTGCCCAAGCCTGTAGGTCCTGATGTGAACCATATAAATACCAGAGCATGGCTTTCAAAAGTTTCTGGAGGCTAATGATGGCGAGGTTATTCCAAAGTCCCTTCATCCTGTCATTGACACTGACGATCATAAAAGTAGACATCAGTCTGCTGTGTGTTTTACACATCACCAGTCCCTGTGCAAATGTCCCCCTGACTAGGTCTAGTTGAACCCCACGGGTGTCTTGACTTAAATGTCTCTCCGTGGATAAACTGACTGAGAGTGGGCAACATTCATGATCCGCCAAGACAAGGCGTCAAGCTCTGGGTAATGATAATCGATTATTCCGGCATTCCAACTGTCTGTAGATTTCTATGCACAAAGTTAAAATTAAATCCAGCCACAAAATCACATACATGCTCTGAGTCAAAATATAGATGTACATTAAGCAAAGGGTTTTCTTTTGTCCCACAGTCTCAGTTGTAGAGATAATTATACTGATAGCACAACATAGACACATTCAAGCCCTTGGGTATCTGAGCCAGTGGATGTTCCCAAGGCAAGAATTAAGAGGCTTAACGCATTGCTTCTCTTGGTACCTGTTTTGTCAAGTATTATAGAAATCCTTATCAGCTTCATCTGTATGATCAGGATTGATTTGAACCAGCGCCTCAGGTAGAGCAAATCGCTGTCGTTATTTTTTTCCTTTTCTTCATTCGTTTTAACTGCGGACTGTGGCAGCCACTGAGGTACACACACAGAGGTGAAAGTCTTTTCCCTGTTAAGTGAAATCCGTTAAAACTATGAACATGGTCTTTAATGCCTCTAAAATCACAAAAAGGTGACAAGTACGCCTTTTGAGCACGTTTTTGATGTCCTAAAAGCTAACGGGGTCAGCGCCTGCTAGTTAACTAGACAACTTGTTGGGTTTTGCACCGAGAATCACCAAGCACGATCAGCTAGCAAACGCCAGACAAGTTCAGGGGGGGATGTTCATTCATAGGATCAGTGATGCTAGCTTTGTATGAAGCTCTAGAGACTCAATCTCGTGAAGAACGTCTTGTTTAAACAGAAAATTTGTGAGGAAAGGCAGCACAGCCCACTTTCAGAGGGAGAAAAGGTGGTGGAACGCATCTAACAACGACCATAGAGGGACTCACCGTACCAGGACTGAGACGGAGTTGTTTCTTGAGAAAAAGCATCAAGGATGAATAGTCTCCTCTCTTTGTCTGTTTCTCCCTCACCTCCAGGCCTTTCAGAAGCCATCAAAGGTAGGGAGAGACCTTACATTGAACTTGCAGTGAGCTGGGGGTTCCTGTTTCAGCAGCGAGTAGGTACGCTGGTGACATTATCAATCTCTGCAGATGCTTCAGGTTTAGCTGTTTCACTTGCGTAGACACTACCTCTTCCTCAAGTTGTGGAAAGCATTATAACTGGGATCTCATTATATGCCTTTGAGGCATCAGCCCTCAACATCCCAGTGGGCTGTGGAATAAATGTCTGGAAAACGTTCTTTTGGCAACGGGGGGAAGTTTGCCAGACATTAAACCATCTCAGTTAATAGCTGGGTCACTGACCCCTCTGATTCCGTCTGCCCATTTCCCAGTTTTCCTTTTCCTCTGCAGTAGCGATCAATACTGTTTGGGAAACATGGTGTCCTTGGAGATTCTGATGAAAGCTATGTACCTTTGCAACAGAAAATCTCCAATCCACGCAGAACTTTGCACACATCTCCATAGTGTGCCTGACCCATGACTGCCAGTGCACAGATCCCACCCAGCACCTACCTGCTGGCCAGCCCACCCAGCCCAGCACATTTTGGTGTGGTCGTCTAAGGCTCACCATCTCCCTGAATTCTTAGGTCAAGGAAACTTTGCTGCCGTCGAATGCCATGATCCCCTTTCACAGAATTACACTTCACATGATTATATTAAGATTTATCTGAAATCAGGAGGGAAAATCTGTTAATTTTGTTTCACTTGACTTTTCTCAAAGTGATAGGTCCACCAAAACCTATTTTGAATAATGTTTACTAATATTCAGATGCGATGGCATAATGTAGCCAAGACCTTTTAGGGGAGGGAGGGAAATTCCAAAATTTTGGGGGAAGGAACTCAGCAAATCAGCTCCCCCAAAACGCCTTGATAAAACCGGAAAAGGTGGTCAAAAATAAACACTTCAAATCTCTGCAATCTGACCAAAGGATATACAAGATCAGATAAGCCTCTCCTCCATTGTTTTCTTGTCACAAATTCAAGAGCTCGCGTTGCCTACCTGTTCTGCCCATTTTGCCAAGCCTAACCATAGATCGCAACAACCATCTGCTCTCTCTGATCCAGCATCTGACAGCCATGCTCTGCTGCGGGAGAAAAACCAACCAACCAACCAACCAGCCAACCCACGGACCTACCAAACAACCAACCAACCTACCAACCAGCCAACCACCCTGCCCCACGACTGTGCTGATAGTGCAATGCAATGGATTCCAGTTCCACCTGGGCCCATGGTACTGCTTAGAGATGATTTCATGTTCGCCTCACAGCTTCCTCTGACATGACCCACGGTGGTTGTGGCACATTTTTACTTCTCACTTAAGCGTTGTTTCCCATTCTTGCTTCCCTGGATTTTCAGGTAACAAGTTTCCTCTTGATCCTAGAGGGAAAAAAATGGCCAAGTCAGAACTAAGTTAGAGTCCCTGCTTAGGTAGCTTCATAGCTATCCTATCATTTTCCCTCTTCTGTTTTGTCCTGTCAAGGTCAGCTCTCCACCCAAACTCAGAGCCCTCTTCTCAGCACCCTTCTGAGCTCTTTCTCTGCTCATGTCCTCCACCGTTAGCTTCTTGCTCTCCTGGTTCCTTCTCTTCAACTCATGAAAACCTATAAAAAATGTGCAATGATCTCCTTTCTAGAAATTATCTCCTTTCTTCCCATCGCTTCACATCTTTCTCTACCTATCTCCTTATCCTTTGCTTTCATGGTCATGTTTTTGTATATGGAGAAATACACATAATGTGAAATTCACCATTTGAACCACTTGAAAACAGCATTTAGCCATTCAATGGGGCTTCCTGTCCTTTTCCTTCTTTGCACCTCGCAAACGCCTGAAACCCATCAGCAGGGATTAGTTGGGGCTTTTGCTGTGATTTGTGTTTTCCTTTGTCCACCAGGAATGAGAGCTATCAACACCACTGTGAGTGTCCCTCACAATGTCACATCCCGTGGAGGAAAATTGAAAAGTATTACTGCACTCGTGCTAGGTCCCTAGGGTGACTTCTCACTCCCATGCTCATCTGGGTGGACACTGGGAAACGCCACCTTGGGCTCATTTGCATTTTTGGTTTTTACTGTAAATGTTAGTTTCCTGTGTTCTGCACAAGTGGATTTTTTTTTTTACATTCTATCATCGTCTTTTGAGTTCATCTTTTGTAGGCACATAAATGGATCTTGAAGATTCTTGTGCGTGAGCACATGTTGAACTGGCCTAGACGTTCAGTTTTTGGTAAAGAATTTGGAGCCCTGCACAGAAAGAATGAATCTGAATTCAGAGGTCTTTAGGTGTTTTGGGGCCTATTTGATCACGTATCTTTTAAAAATATAATTTAAAATATTTTCTTTCTATATAATTTGACTAACCAATGCCACCCCAATAAATTTCATAAAAATTAAGAAAAAAAATAACAGTTTGCAAAAAAAAAAAGTAACATATATTCTCTCTTCATATAGAAACCATTTGTGGGGTGGGGAGTGGATTTTCTTTTGGAAGTTTCTCCCCCCCCTACTCTTTTTCCTAAAATGAGAGGGATTCTCACCGCTGGGCCAAAGACTGATGCCGGAAATAACTGAGAGGTACCTAGGGACACCTTTCTTCCTGCTGCAGGTTGACATTTGCAGATCTGCAGAAGGTCATCTTTTCCCTGAGGCCAGATGACAGCGTGACATTAGTTTTCCTATTTAATTAAATCAGCTCCAAAGGAACAAGCGATCCAGGACTGTTGCCTAAAAATTATTACCCTTTCTGGAAGAGGAATGGAGTAAACAAGAGAACATTAATTTTAATGTCAGCGAAATAATAAGATTGTGATATTTGTTCCCGCAAGAACTCATTACCTAATAACACATTGAGTTCTGGGGTTTCGGTGTGGAGGTAAGCAGCTAAAACCAATAGGCTAGATTAAAAACATGGCTTAATTTTAATATGTGGGCTGCTGAAGTTGCAACTTTATTACCGGTATTTTTGGAAACATTCTTTATATGCGCAATGAAATTTAGACTTAAAAAGCCCCTCTAGGCTGTGTGGAATTGGGATTTTTTTGATTGTGTAAGGGTTTGGGGCCATAGTGTAGTTTTAAAAGTTCTTTCTTATTATCAAGTGGACTAGATTCCCCCCCACCATTTATTTAAGCTGTACAATATTTTAATTCTCTGATTAATTCAAAATTAAGTACTGATTGTCCATCACGTCTTTTTTTTTTTAAGCTGAGCCATCCTGCCACCTGTTGGCAGCTCAGCGGCTGCTCAGCTCGGGCTGGACTCGAACCGCTGTTGCTCAGAGCTCAACCTCTTGAGCGAGCTCTTAACCAACTGAGCCACACGTCTTTTTTTTTTAGTTGAGCGATTCTGCCACCTGTTGGGAGCTCAGTGGTGGCTCAGCAAGGGCGCAGCTCACTGGCCCATGTGGGAATCGATCCGGCAACCCTGTTGCTCAGAGCTCGCACTCTTGAGTGAGCTCCTTTTTTTTTTTAAAGATTTTATTGGGGAATTGGGGGGATGGGAACAGTGCTGGGGAATTGGGGAAGGGGAACAGACAAGTTGCTGTCCTGTTGTGGAGGACGTTGCTTCACTGGCCCATGTTGGTATTATCATTGCGCTCTTCCCAGGTGAGGCAGATTGGTCGCCGGCCACCGGACGGCTGCTCACAGCAGCTCTTGGCAGCTCACACCGGCTGCCAGCCACTCACGCTAGTTGCTGGCCACTCACAGTAGCTTATGGCAACCCACTGTAGCAGGGGCTGCAGCCTACGCCATCACCGGTGACTCACGGCAGCCCAGATCCAGGTCAAGCTGTTGTTCACCACCTTAGCTGCAGAGGGCAGTGTCACTGGCCCTCATGTGGGATCCGAACCAGGGCCCTGATGCTCAGAGCTGGTGTCCCAAGCCAACTCTTAACCAATGCACCACTCAGCCGGCCCTTGAGCGAGCTCTTAACTAATTGAGCCACTTGGCTGGCCCTGTCAATCATTTCTAAACATGCAACTTCCTCAGTCCCTTGTAAACGAAAGGGATTGGGTTTTGTTTGTTGGTTTGGGGTGTGAGGGGGTTGGATGGATGTGGATGTGAAAGAGAGAGCATGTTATTTATTTGTGACAACACATGTGAAATGTCTGCAGGGACGCTCACTAGAGAATGTGCACCCTAGGGTTTTAACTGGGGGTGGTCAGTACGCTCCCTCCGCCTAGCGTGCACCAAAACTCCAGGCTCCCGGAAGGAAGGCAGGTGTTTATCATGAAATCTATTGCTTGTACAAACAATTTAGTACAGTGAGCTGTTCTCATCAGGGCATGGTGGCAACCTTCCTGCCCTCCAGGTTCCCAGATGCCCTTCCGCGGTCACCACTGCAGGCAGGACGTTCCAAGGAGAGCAGTGTCAGCCTACTCTTGTTAACATGCCATGCCCTTATGCCTGGCCCTTCTCCTACACACCTCCAGGTCCACCCGTCACCATGCCTCTCATGGAGTCTCAGGCTCTGTCCGTAGGCACCACTTCCGTTCCCTGAGAGCACCATATTCATTCTCCCCTACTCACTGCCTCTAATTGCTTCTTCTGCGTGCAGTGTTGTGGTGGCAAATGATTCCTTGGTCAGCCTATCCAAGGTACTGTTGCATCTAAGACACACGAATATGGGCTACGTTAACAAAAGGGCAGTTTTTCCAGACACTGGTGTTTAGAACACTGATGTTTTTGAACATGAATATTTTGCAATATGTTTTTTGAAACAGCCGTGTATTTATGCAGGTTGTATGACCCCTCCATTTCACAGATGATCCCATTAAAATATCTTTCTGAAACTTGGCTTAATATTCGTCTCACTTTTTTTGGGTGAATCTCTTAAAAGGACGAATGGCAATGCAGTTCTATCGTTACTCATTATTGCTAACAAATATTAATTTTATATATTTTTTCTGATTAAGTAAGGAGGTTTGCATTCTTTAGGGTATTTTTCCCCCTTGTGATCTGGAATTCAAACATTACATAATGCGTATCCTAGTAACTTCTCTTTTTAGGGAATATTCATTTCTCCTCAATGATAAATTTTAAAACATAACAGTAACAAGTGTTGGTGAGGATGTGAAGAATTCAGAATCCTCAAACACTGCTGATACAAATGTAAAATGGAGGAACTGCCTTGGAGAACACGTGGGCAGTTCCTCAGAAAGTTAAACGTAGAGTTACCATGTGATACAGCAATTCCGCTCCCAAGTCTATACCCAAGAGAGCTGAAAGCATATGTTCATAAACAAACTTTTTGTTTATTGAACGTAAATATTGGGCTGTCGGAAAAGTCATGACGCATTTTTGCAACGAAAAACATAGAAAAAAATACGTCATGACTTTTCCGACAACCCAATATTTGTAGCAGCATACTCATGAGAGCCCAAAAGTGGAAACAACCCAGATGTCTATCAGCAGGTGAATAGAGAAACAGACTGTAGTCTGTGTATACAATGGAATATTATTCGGCCATGAAAAGGAATGAAATGCTGATTCATTCTACAACATGAATGAACTTTGAAAATATTATGCTAAGCGAAAGAAGCCAGACACAAAGGTCATGTGTTGTATGACTCTACTTTTATTAAACGTCCAGAACTGGCAAATCCATGGAGACAGACAGTAAATGTATGGTTGCCAGGGGCTGGGGGAGGCGGGATGGGGGCTGACTGCTAGCTGGTACTGGGCTTCCTTTTGGAGTGATGACAATATTTTGGAATTAGATAGAAGCGACGATTGCACAACCTTGTGACTATATGAAAAACACCGAGTCATGCACTTTAAAGTGGCAAAGCTAATGGTATGTGAATGCTATCTCCATAAAAAGGGAAGGGATTCAAATCATGACTTTCCATTTGAAGATAAAGGGAACATGTTTAAGTTTCTCTCTAAAACATTTAAAAGAATTTTACAACAAAGACTCTGATGAGAATTTTTATAGAGCAGTGAGAGCTGGGAACCGTGTCAACCCCACTTAATTCCACAGTCGTGTGATTGTTCGAGGAATCATGTAATTCAGCAATTAGCGTTTCAACTGTCAGAGTCCCCAAGTCACAGCTAACAATGCATCACCGTGTACAGTTAGTGATGCTTATAGTGTTTTGAAATAGTGCAGACTTTTTCACAGATGCGTGAATCGCTCGAGGCAGAGACGTATTGAAAGCATTTGGAAACGCACGCTTTCTCCTATCACTCCATCACCAATACAAGTAAAAACCGTGTCTGATGATGGATGCACAGGACACGTCTTTCTCTCCCATGACACTCAGCTGAAATGCTGTTCCATTTTTCACTCTTGTTAGCTTTAGGATCTTGTGATTAGGCCAAAAACAATTGGTCAAAAGGAGAAATTGCTTTCAAGAATGCCACGGTTAAAATTGCATTTCCAGCTCATGGCTTTTTGAAGTCTGATGATGTTGTTAGGCTGTGAGGCTAGTTTCTCAGTGTTTTGTGTTTCTTGAAGAAATGCGATCAGGCTGTCATATGTCTCAATGTTTGTGATATTTTTATTTACTTTATTTACAATTCATGCCTAAGATACTTTGTCCTCGTGCTGTGCTATGTGATGACGTCAAGTTGCCACAAACTGCTTCACCAATAACAGGAGAGAAGTTACAATACCTTGAATGCTAAACAGAGTACTGTAGAATAAGTAAAATGTCCCAAAATGATGACAGATTTTTGAAAGACCTTTTTAATTTTTGGTTTCTATTTTTATTAACATGTTACAAAGTTAGGCATGCTCGTTACAGAAAAGTAAGAAAAAAATATTTATTCTTTCACTTAAGGAATAATACTGAGAATCTGCCATCTGTCAGTCTCAGGGACTAGAAAGGTGAATAAACAGATCTTCCTGGCGGAGGCATTTTCTTCACCACCTCAGTGGGTGTATCCTGGTTCCTCGAAACAAATGACCGGGGACTTCCCGTCACTTTCTTTGTACATCTCAAAGGCCCAGCAGCGTCACTTGAGCCCAAAAGTGATGCCATGCAAGGACGCCAGGGGTAAAAACTGTAAAAATCTAGCAATTCTATGGTCCACCTTTTTCACCATAATCCCATCAAATTATAAATCAATGACCGAAATATCAGAAAAGATGAACCACTTGGAAATTTGGAAAGACAGTAAAACCTTGGATTGCGAGTAACGTGGTTTGCGAGTGTTCCGCAAGACAAGCAAACATTTCTAAATACGTTTTAACTTGGTAAACGAGTGATGTCTTGCAATACGAGTAGTTTGTTTCCGGAACGAATTCTGCTCGTAAACCAAGGTATTACTGTACTTCTCAAGAAATCTGAATCAAAGCCTCCATCAGTATTTTAGGCATGAGATTGGACTCCAGGTCTGCCTTACCCCAAACCCTTTACCAGTAAAAGACAACCTAAAAAAACGATACTACAATGACAAGAAATCCTAGAAGAGAAAAATCAGACCTCTAAGATACATAGACAGCCTGGGGGGCTATTATACATAGCTTTGGACTGCTTCACATACATAAACAGGACTTGCATTTTCCGCTCTGCATTGCTTACAAAGTTTACCTGCGTTCTTCTAGGGGAGAGGCTGGGGGGAGCCCAACACTGTTTGTCCCCCACTCGTGGTAGAGCAGAGGGCGGTAACCTCACTGAAACATCCCATAGGATCAGCATTTAATGGTCTTGAGCTAAGCATTTAAGGTCTCTGATCTCACTTGACCCTTTCAATAGACTGCAAATTAGGTTTCATTAGGGTCTCCGTATGAAACACATATGCAAACAGAGGAATAGAGAGCCAACCAAGCATGTTGCCTGGGAATCTAGGAAGTGGTAAAGATGGAGCATAGTTGATACTTCATCACCTGACCTGGCCTAGTCTCTGTCTATAGTACACTGTCTTCCGCCCACGTATGACAAACACCTACCGATTCATGGGAGACTTGGGTCTGAGATCCCCTTACACTCCCCTTTTCTAGAACCCGTAGTCTCTGGTGCTCAAACAAAATTGTGCTTTTTCTTCTCTCTGCAGTGGTTCATACCTGTCAGACCGTAGATTGTGGCTGTCATTCACTTAACTGTTACCCTTCGAAGGAGAAATTTTTGTCATAGTCAGAGTTTTAGTCCTGGAACCTGGCATCCTCCCAGGCATAGAGGAAGTGTTCGATCAACACTTCCTGAATGCATGATTGCTCAGTTGAAAGAATAACTGTTGAATAAACAGTAGGTCTTCATTCTCTGTGTTTATACAAACACGAGAATTAACTTTACCTAGTTAAAATGCCATCTTGAGATTCATTTCAAATTTCCATTTCCCATGACATAGCCAGAAACCGTTTGTTTTTAGATTTTCACTAATGAACTCTTTCTTGGCTTATATCATTTTAAAACATCAAGTGGAACAAGATACGACTGTTCAGATACTTGGTGTCTCTTTAACTCACCGTTTTAAGGGGTGAAGGTCACCCAGCCATTTGCCTACCTGTCTCGGGACTCACACAACCTTTGCATGGATGTCTGGTAATGCACGTTCAACCAGATCTTACCTTGCCTCCAAGTGTGCCTTGCTCGGCAGGTCACTTGGTTGTTATTATCTTCCACCCGGGATCAAGATAAAATACGTCCCCGAGAAAGACGTCTTTGAGTGAGTCTCGAGATGGACTAGTTACACATAAACAAATAAATTCCCAGGGCAAAGGCTGCTGCCTTTTAGAAAGACAAGATTGGTGACAGGGATTGAGAGAGAAAATCGATTCTTGTTGAACTGATAAATGTCCCTTCTAGCCAGCTTATGTTGCCATTAGAGCATAAAGTTGCCGTTTTTCTTTATCTGCCGGCTACTTATTTCCTGCATGAGCTGTTCAGGCTTTCTAAATCATATCTGTTGGCCCCTTGCCAGATGTCTGGCTGCTGGGGACATACGGAATAAATTATCCAGTGGAAACCATCTCAGCTCTTTCCAGCTATGTGGTCAGGTGCACCTGTAAATCTTAAAGTACCTATAAAGAAATGCCGGATGAACACATCGGACACAAGATCCCAAAGTCTCACACGGGACCATACTAACGAAAGTTCTCAGTGTTCACTCAATGTAGGAAATTTCAACAGGTCGGGGGAGGAAAATAAATCCCCAAACCAAAGGCTTGAAATTCCAATAGAGGATAACCACCACTCGCCCACACACTCATGTTTCTCCTTATCTTTGGGACACGGATGTTAGTATTTTCTTTTTTAGGGTATAAGGGAGAATTCCCCAGCAATAAAAGGGAAGAAAGACCCAGGAAAAAAAGGACCACTCTCAGAAGGCGCCATTGTCCTAACCGTGAGGACGGCTCCCAGCTCTGAGCTGCACTCGCCTGCGGTAATTGTTTCCTTGTAGAGTACTCGTCAGGGCTGCCTGTTTTGGGACAGCTTGGTGCTCGGGCCCAGCGTCATAGAACGATGTTAAATACTCGCTGAAGCAATGTACTTCATTGCTAGGTCCTGCCTCTGGGCCCCTGTTAGGTCATCCTTTCCTCCGCTCAACTCCCATACGTATAGTGAAAGCTGCATTCTACTTATAGTCTCGTGTGTCTACAGTGAATCATGCTTTCTATTCTCTTCTGAATAGGACGCAGTTATAGATGGGATAAAGGTGCTTTCTACTTTTACTTTTCTTCTCTCTCTCTCTCTCTCTCTCTCTCTCTCTCTCTCTCTCTCTCCCACCCTTCCGCCCTCTCTCAGAACTTGTGTTTCTAAAGAGAATACATAAGCAATTGAAACCGTGTTTGCCCCGAACCTTGACATTGCGTGACTCGGGAACATGTCCTTGGGCACCACCATGCTGAAGACGCGGGCGGGTCCCCCTGGCTCTGCCTGGACAGCCAAGCAGCGCCCACACCCGTGCTCCTCGTCTTTCTGTTGGAAGAGCATCAAAGGCTTGGCTCCCATCCATCACTGCAGAGCCTGAGACATTCAGGATCAGATAGGGTTTGTGATAGGAGCCTGGTGAGGCCGTGATGAAGCAATGTGCTTCTCATTCTCTGTGTGTCACATGTGGGGTGCGTGTTGCCAGAGCACAGACATGTTATAATTAAAAACGAATTTCGGTTTGTGTAGCACTCAGAAACTAGCAAGAGCTGCGGAGATTGAAACCACGAGAGTGACAGCTGACCAAGTTAGCGCGTTTACTTATTTATTTTAAAGCTATCCTAAGGACGGGGCTTATGTGGCAGAAGGAACGTCATCACAGATAGACCCTAATACTTATCTTAACACTCTCTCTGCTCCTGGGTCTGTTAGACGCTTTCTCGGTCTGCTGAGTTGGGGGAACTTCATATTGTAGAGATGCATGCGATACGCGCTCTGTGATGAAATACAGGATGTTATTGGCCTGAAAGCTTCATGAACTCTTCTTTTTTTCTTCTTAAGGAACTATCTTTGGATGTGATATATTTGAGAACGGTTAGTAGAGTAACACCGTAAACTAGGAACAACGTGAGAATCTCATAATATCAACTATTTCACTGCCTTCATTTCCAGGTAGCTGTTGCCTCAGAGTTCTGGGCCACACAAGGAGAACCTTGGCGTGCAGATATGTGGGGAAGTGGAGGGTGTGCTGGTGAAACCAGGACCAGAGGTCACAGACTCCTTGTTATCTCCTTGGGCTCCTCAGTCAGGCCTGGCGCTAACACCCTGGACAATGGGATAAAAGACTCCCTTTGCTTCAGTGCCCCTCCACCCCCTGCTGTGTCCCCTGGTCTATGGCAGAGTTTGTCCCTTAAACACCAGTGCCCTAAAGCATGCCTGGAACCTCAGGGCGAGGACCACCGTGTCTAGATCTGAGCTCTGTGTATTTCCCTCTCTCTCCCTGTGACTATCAGCCCATCACTGCTCCCTGTTTCAGGGCCCCAGGCACCCTGAGGAAGGCAGTAACCTGACATGTGCTTACCGGAGGCCTGGCCGCCCAGGTGCCCCGAGACCCTCCCAGAAAGTCCCTCCTCTGGTGAGTCACACACGTTTGCCCTCGGCCCTTGTTCATCGCTGTTGCAGATTCGGGGGACTTTTCTTCATTCGTGTGCTCGTGGGTTGCCAGAACTCTGGCGCTCTCCTGTTCTGTAATGTGGGATGTACGGTGTGCGTCAGTTTTAATAGTTTCAGTTCATTCGTTTCATCACTAAACGGGCATTCATCAGGTAACTGGGACATCCCAGGCATCGCCTTATACGACAAGGACACAGAGGTACACGTCATGTGTCTCTTCATGTAATTAAAGCCTCCTGATAAACGACTTTGCCATCTGTGACAGTGATTCCGTCAGATCCGATGACAGCTCTTGTCTCCAGCGGCTGGTGCACCTTTCTGACGATAATGAGGAGACCCTATAAAGCCAGCGCCTACCTACCTGCCAAACCTACTGAGCTGCTAAGCGACTTGGTTGAGTTACGCGGTGAGTCATGAGCACGTCGACCGCCCGCCTTGCCTGTCGCTGCACCGACTTCCAAGACATCTGCTAACAACCAGAAGAAAGAGAATTGCAAGCTATGCCAGGGAAACAGAAGCCACGCTGAGTGCGTGCAACAGCGCAAGTTTAATTCAGGCAGGTAGCGCAGGTGATGGGAAAAGTAAACAGCCCATAAGGGATGGTAAGGCCCAGCAGAGAGCTGCATCCAGAGGCCACTACCCCGCCCCCAAGGGGACGAATGGACAAAGGAGGCAGTGATTTCCAGACCCCATGTCTTTGCCTCCTGGTGGGCGCTGGAGCTGTAGCTGTCATATCCAGAGGTGCTGGAATCTTATAAAAGACACAGCCACCTGGAGGCACCTGCCAGGACCTCCCACTGGCCAATCCCAGCTGGAGCCTGTTCACAGGACAACCTAGGACCACTCTGTGGGGATCACCCCAGTCGCAGTGAGGGAAGGCAGTGCCACACACTGAATATTTGTGTGCCCCCCACCCCACCCCACCCCTGCCAGCCCAAGTTCACATGTTGAAACCTGCCCCCCGGTGTGATGGTGTTAGGAGGCGGGGCCTGTAGGAGGGGATCGGGTCATGAGGGTGGAGCCCCCATGAATGGGATGAGTGCCCTGATAAAGGAGACCCCAGAGAGCTCCCTCGCCTCTTCCAGCAGGGGAGGGCACAGCAAGAAGACACCGTCTATGAACGAGGAAGCAGCCTCTCACCTGACACACAATGTCCCAACACCTTGATCTTGGACTTCCAACCTCAAGAACTGTGAGAAGTAAATGTTTGTTGTGGACGGCCCCAGCCTGTGGGTACGGTTGGCAGAGCAGCCCAAACAGAATTAGATGCGCGGACACAAGGAATGGAGCCAATGGACAAGTGGAGCTCACCTTCCCGGAGACGCATAATACACAGAAGCGATTTTTGTCGTTCTTTATACTTTGCATTATTATACTTTACATAATGAT
Organism: Hipposideros armiger; assembly: GCF_001890085.2. Taxonomy (NCBI): domain Eukaryota; kingdom Metazoa; phylum Chordata; class Mammalia; order Chiroptera; family Hipposideridae; genus Hipposideros; species Hipposideros armiger. Next base: position 286,396 of record NW_017732177.1, on the reverse strand, counting down.
AGTTTTATGCTGCCACGTTTTTAGATGTTAAGAGGGGGGTTCAAGATAACATGGGAGGGACGGGGGGTGCTACAGGGGTGGAAGGGGATCCCGCGTATTGGGGTGGGGATAGTGCCTGGCTTTTGGATATGGCCGGCAGGGGGTGCTGAGCCCAGAGGTTGCATCTGAGCAAACACTGCACAGTGGTGACATGCCACTTATGGAAGAAGGTCCCCCCAATGTATTCAAGGCAGAGGAAACTGCTCAAAGATCCTAAGGGTAACCAGGCCAGGAATATTCCAGAATGACAAGAAAGACGTATGAAAGGGGGAAACAGTACCTGATGAGGCCAGGAAGGGGAGTACCACAAGCTCACACAGCGCTGAGAGAAGGCTGGGCAGCTATAAAATAACAGAGACCCTCCATTGGGTCCAATGGATG